>NC_041409.2:101364683-101637183 GCF_900747795.2 Erpetoichthys calabaricus | reverse complement strand
CCATGTTTAATTTAGTTATAGGGTAAAAAGGCAAAAATATCTCTTGAATAAATTACGTTTTCAGTCTTAATTATACATTTCACCTTAGAAATTTAATGAAACATTTAAGTGTTCATTTGCAACTTTGTTTTTCTACTGATTTTTTTATAAACATTAAGTGAAAAACTAAAATAGTTCCCAAGTTGAATGAAAATATGAATATTTATCTTTTTTCTCCCAGTGAGTGACAAGGAAGGGCTTCCTTAATGTTCTTTTAAGTGTTCTGATCAAATTGACAAAAAACACCAAAGTCAAGAGACCCATTAATAAGCAGTCTGGGTCAGGTTAGATATAATTATCATATCTGATTTTAAATTCCAGCTTTTTAAACTACCATTCACACAAAGTATTTGAATTTTATATTTTTCCATTTTTTCCTCTTCACTGTGATTCAGTCTCATGTTAGTCATTCGTTTTTGTGCTGCACCACAATATGACAAGTCACAAGAATCCTAGCAGGCCTCTTTAATGTTGCATCAATAAAAACACTGAAATTAAAGAATACACACCGAGTTCAAGTTATTTGTAATGTGGGGCATTGCTGTTTAGCAAAATGAAAGCACACTCACTGGAAAGACCTCCACTGGCATTAGAGAAACCCGCCGGGCCACAAACACCGCTTTGGACTCTCATAGCGAGACTCTGACTCGGAGAGTCAGCGTCCAACACTGAGAATGTTTTTAGGCAGAACACTTTCAAGAGCGGCCTTCAGATCAGTCAAACCCAAGAGACAGGCAGGCGAGGGGGACAACCCACCTCAATTGCTCTTCCCTTCGCATTAGCCTTTCCTACTCAGGCGGCTCCATCGACCTGTCAAAAGCATCACAGTGATTGACTGCCCTGGCAGATGTGCTGCTATAACAGGTAACCTGATCATCCAGACCCATCTGTCTCTCAGTCCTCTTCAATTCACACTTGGAAAAATATTAGAGATTGGGAGGGCTCGGCGTCTTTGTTGGGGAACGGAAAAAAGATATCAAAATGGTAGGATCCTTGGAGTTCAAAAAAAAAAAAAAGATTACCTCGGGGGAAAACAGAAACAGTGAGAGGAAGAAGAAGAAGAAAAAGAAGAAGAAGAAGGAAAGGTGCATTTTTAGAGGAGAACTGACATAGATAGATAGATAGATAGATAGATAGATAGATAGATAGATAGATAGATAGATAGATAGATAGATAGATAGATAGATAGATAGATAGATAGATAGATGTGAAAGGCACTATATGATAGATAGATAGATAGATAGATAGATAGATAGATAGATAGATAGATAGATAGATAGATAGATAGATAGATAGATAGATAGATAGATAGATAGATAGATAGATAGATAGATAGATAGGAAAGGCACTAAATACATTTATCTTAAAAATACATAGACAGGTCAATAGATGTGAAAGGCTTCATGTAATAGATAGATAGACCATGAGATATGAAAGGCACTTCATTATAGATAAAGAGATAGATAGAAAAGGTTCCATATATGTTATCAATACATATGTAGATGAATAGAATTGAAAGCCAGTGTATAATAGTCAGCTATGAAAGGCACTATTTGATGCATAGATAGATAGATAGATAGATAGATAGATAGATAGATAGATAGATAGATAGATAGATAGATAGATAGATAGATAGATAGATAGATAGATAGATAGATAGATAGATAGATAGATAGATAAAAAGGTGCTATATAAAAGATAGTGAAAGGCGCTATAGATAGATAGATAGATAGATAGATAGATAGATAGATAGATAGATAGATAGATAGATAGATAGATAGATAGATAGATAGATAGATAGATAGATAAAAAGGTGCTATATAAAAGATAGTGAAAGGCGCTATAGATAGATAGATAGATAGATAGATAGATAGATAGATAGATAGATAGATAGATAGATAGATAGATAGATAGATAGATAGATAGATAGATAGATATTTGCCTATAAAATACATTATTTTTGAAAAAATTAGTATTTTGTTAACAACAATTTTAATTATCAAGGCTGAGGATGAACATTTTAACATGGGGAAAATGTCCATTAAAACATTATCTGTTCTGGTAAAATCTGTAGCAGCGAGGAAGATCACAATAGGTAAACAGATAGATTTGAAAAGTCAGCCAGTCAGTCAGCCAATCAGTCAGTCAGTCAGTGTCCAACCCACTATATCCTAACACAGAGTCACAGGGGTCTTCTGGAGCCAAACCCAGCCGACACAGGGTGCAAGGCAGGAAAAAATCCCAGGCAGGGGAAAAGGTTTTAGATAATATATAAATAGATACATATGAAAGACAATATATTTCAGACAGTGAGATAGACAGAAAGGCACTATATAAAGAAACATAGGTAATGTACTGTGTAATAGGTAGATATGAAAGGCACTATATAATAGATAGATAGATAGATAGATAGATAGATAGATAGATAGATAGATAGATAGATAGATAGATAGATAGATAGATAGATAGATAGATAGATAGGTAAAGTGCTGTGTAATAGATAGATATGAAAGGCACTATATAATAGATAGATAGATAGATAGATAGATAGATAGATAGATAGATAGATAGATAGATAGATAGATAGATAGATAGATAGATAGATAGATAGATAGATAGATAGATAGATAGATAGATAGATAGATAGATAGGTAAAGTGCTGTGTAATAGATAGATATGAAAGGCAATATATAATAGATAGATAGATAGATAGATAGATAGATAGATAGATAGATAGATAGATAGATAGATAGATAGATAGATAGATAGATAGATAGATAGATAGATAGATAGATAGATAGATAGATAGATTTCCCTGCTGCTGGGGTCTTCTGTTTCCCTTGACAAGTTCCGACTTGGTAAGCCCCCTCTCCCCTCTCCCCTCTGCCGTCCCCTCCAAATGTTAGGAGCTCATTTCCTTCTGTTGCTGTTTGTGATAATGACTTTCCGGCCAAATATTTTGCTGCTCTTGTACGTGGAGAGCTTTCTGTCTCCAAATCATCGCTGTTATCGTGCAGCCTTGCAGGATGTCACTGACTGTCTCCAAGTCGAGAACACATTTCTTCGTGCCCACGGATCAGTAGATCACACTCTTGTGTGTCGCTGGGGCTGCTGGCTAGCAGGTTTTAGAGAAATGCAGCTTGTCACAGAATAAGTGTCGGGAGGAGGCTGCTGAGCCAGGGTTTCTGTAGTTTCTTTCATTTTTTTACTCTGAGCACAGTACGGTGGCACAGTGGTTAGTGTTGTTTCTTGAAGAGGCCCAGGGCTGGCCACTGCGTGTGTGTGTGGAGTCTACTTGTCCTCTTTGGGGTTGTGTATGGAACTCCACTTTTCATGAATCTGTCCTGGAGGGGCAAGGATATTTTTTCCCCAAGCCAAGAAAAGTCCCCCTTGCCCCCACCCACCCCCTAGCTACGCCACGGGAGGTATAGATTCAAAAAGTAAGATAAGCTTCAGAGTCCCAGTAAAAGGCTGAAAGCCCCCTGGCCTGAGCTTGCGTACGTTCATCCAGCGTGTGATTGTAAGCAATGCCACTGAAGTGACGCTTGGCTTAGGGGGGGCACTTTGATTTGCAAGCACACTTCTGACTTCTGAGGGTGTCTTTTTGTCCCTTCAGCACCTGAATGGACTTCAAGTCAGAGTGTGTGAAAAGAAAATGTCAGCCCATCACCTTCAATGCAAGTCACCCACCTTCTGTATGCGGGTATCTGTGCCAGTGTTGCCCACTCGGCTGAAGAACTCCAGACTTTTCCATCCCAGGTGCACTGAGCAAATTCTGTGCTGTGCTAATTCTATTCTGCTTCCAACGCCATTTTGTTTTTCACGGACACTGCCATTTTTGGAGCAGGTGCAATTAACTTTACCAGAAAAACGAACCAGAAACGTATGGTGTGTGACATCACGGCCACTCCATGGACGAAAGGTCAGAGATTTCCTAAGCAGTCCAAGATTGTGGATAAGTCCTTGAAAATGACTGTGCCAGTTTCTTTATGACATCCTTTCTGGTAACAGGACTTTAAGGAGTGTTTCTTCAGCTTTGGTTTGGTGATGGTTGCATTTGATATCTTGTTATGATATTTGTTTTGGTTATGATGTAGTTCTCTCTCTTCTCCTCCTTTCACCACCTCTTTGCTGTCGTATTCCACCCTAGCAGAACACCAAGCTAATGACCTACAGGGCCACTTGTGAGACTCTGCTCTTGTGTGGTCTTGTCACCTTAAAGCCATCAGGAAGTTTCATCAGCCCCCAGAATATTCTCCATGTCAGTTGTACCAAATGAGGTATTCTCATCAAGGCTAAACAACGAGCATTGAAGACACACTCTTGTATAATCGCCTCCACTGGATGGACCACCAAATACCTGACTCCCCACTTACCAAGCCAGTCCCAGCTGAGCCGAAGCCAGAGATCCCAAGATAGTCTGATGAAATAGCTCAAGGCCAATCATACAAAAGGACTGAATTAACATCCCAAGTTTGGAGACCTCAGCCACTGAACACCTCCTATGTGAGGATCACTGAAGTACCAGCTGAGGTGTCCTCATCACTGACTAAATGACTAGCGTTGAAGTCACAATCTTGCAATATACACTTTGTTGGATGGACCACCAAAAACCCGACTCTTCTCTTGCCCGCAAATCTTCTACTTCCCAGATAAGTCGAGGCCAAAGAACTGGAGATGGTCTAATGAAGTGGACCATCTCAAGGCCCATCTGACCTCAGCCACAGAACATCTAGTAGGGCCTTGTGTCATCAGTTTCATAAGGCAGACAAAAGACAACAACTAATGGGGGGGGGGTGTAGATTAGCAGAAGTGACCCCCAAACTGAACCCCCTCCTAAGACATGGGACTCAAAACTAGGGCAGCTGATGAAACCTCCTGATGGTTTTAAGGTGACAAGCCAAGTCTCACTGCCACACCAGACAAGAGTGGCACACAAGGCCCTCTATGTCATTAGCTTCATCTTCTGAGCCATTACACACACAGTAATCCTCAGTGGAAATTGACCACATTCATTACCTTGATAGCCAACTGTCCCTCAAGACAACCACTGAGGAAGAAGTTCAGAACCACATCAGTAATGGCAGGTCTGCCTTCAGGAACTTGTGCCATCGGACACCAAGCTAATAATCTTGAAGGCCTCTTATGTCACTGCTGTCATACGTAGTAGTGAGATGGAGCTCAATCAAGTCCTCTACTCCCAGCTGAACCAAGGGGCCAGAGAACCTCAGAAAATGGTTCAAGAAGGCCCATCTTACAGGAGGTTGGATTAACATCACTGGTTTGGAAACCCAGACGAGGAACGTCCACTGTGGCGCTGTGTGATTAAACAAGTGGCACTTCACTTTGGAAACGGACCACCTCTCTACCAGGGAACACAAAAGACAATAATGGGTGAAGTAGGAGGTGAATGCAGATTAGGAGAAATGGCTTCTACATTATACCTCCTAAGACTGTGACTTAACATTGGGACACCTCAGCCATCACACATACACAGGTAAACCTGACAGGCGTCACTCTTGATCTGAAGGGCCGCCGGGACATCAGCCTCATTCTCTGGTCTTCATTGTCAGTGCCAAAGAGCCACAGAGTATTTCCGTGTCCCAGGACGGTAAAGTATATAGTGCCTTGCGGAGTATTGTATGATGACTTCATGAATGACATCATGTGGTTATGTTACAGTCAGGGTCTCAAGTGTGCTTTCTTTTTATTTAAATGTTTTGTTTTGGTAGGCATTTTCTTTATGAATGTTTGTTTTGCTTGTTCACTGCATTGATGACATATTCTGTATATTTGTTATGTGGCCTGTCCTCTTTACATTGAGCCTAAGGGGGTAGGGCCTCCTAACGCTGCAGTGTGAGGCTTTATAAGTCTGCAAAAGCTACAGGGCCAAGGCTGAGGTATTAGTTTCCTAATCCACCTTTCGGGACTTCATCTTGGATTTTCGCATTTTAAGCACTGTTTTGATCTTCTGGTTTTTGGACATTGCAAGTCACATGACCTGCGGTTATATTTATAGTCAGACGTGTACAGAGTGAAGAAGAAAGGAGACAGCCCTGTGGATTGTAGTGCTCCGATGTTGCTCATGCAGTTTTTGAGTCTGCCCAACAGATAGTCCATCATCCAGAACACCACAGGCTCATCCACATGCCTGTGTTGGAGTTTACTGAGTTTAATATTGTGGTCATGTGAGGTATGACAACCGATCTCATGAAATGTTGTGACACCAGCAGTGTCACCTCATAAATTGTCAAAGTTTTAACCAGAAAAGGCACATGATGACACATATAACTCAAAATAAATGATTGCTAAAGCAATCGGGTATGGTTCAGCGCACCGTCTCTCTTTTCAGTGTCACTACAGAATGATACGCCACCATCTGTGAGCTCCTCGGAATTATAGCCCTCCGACCAGAAGGGGCAGAGTCAGTTGTCCTCACTGGGTGTCTTCTACTGGTTGTGGGAACAGAAAGAGACAAATACCGTTAATGACAGTGGCCCCTCCTGTCCTGGGGTGGGATTACTTAGCCCAGATGAGTCAAGAAGTTGATCTAAAGACACACGTGTGAAAACATGGATGGTTGGATGTTATTGAAGGCACAGGATAAATCAATCAGCATCATCCTCACAATGTGACCAGTTTTGTCCAGGTGAGTGTAAGCCTTGTGGAGCAGATAGATAGTTTCATCCTCCACTCCAGTCTTTGCTGGGACAGACAGTCCATAATCCAGTGTACTCTGTATCTGCAGCTTCATGTTTAAGTATCCAGCCAGCATTGATGGATGCTGCTTTTCCATTTTCTTCTTCATCTTCTTCTTTGTGCTGCCACAGCAAATCATCTTTTTCCATATATTCCTGTCCTCATCATCTTCCTCTGTCACACCCATCACCTGCATGTCCTCTCTCACCACATCCATAGACCTTCTCTTAGGCCTTCCTCTTCTCCTCTTACCTGGAAGCTCTATCCTTAGCACCCTTCTCCCAATATACCCAGCATCTCTCCTCTGCTCATGTCCAAACCAACGCAATCTCGCCTCTCTGACTTTGCCTCCAACCTGCGGCTGACCCTCTAATGTCCTCATTTCTAATCCTGTCCATCCTCGTCACACCCGATGCAAATCTTAGCATCTTCAACTCTGCCACCTCCAGCTCTGTTTCCTGTTTTTTGATCAGTGTTATCGTCTCCAACCTTCTGTACATAACATGGTTGGTAGGGTTCAAAAGAGGATAATTCCATGCTGGACCAGGGGGTGGCAGAATGCACTGATCCCTTTTCTTTTTCCTCTGCAGACCAATCATGGGATTTTCCACCTGGGTCTGATGACGTCACTTCCCCCTTCCTGCACGGCTCTATTCTGTTAGCCCACCTCGCACTCTCCCCTCGGAGTGTATTTAGTACTGACCCCCAGTATGGAGTTCACGCCTGATCTTCCCGACCTGCAACTCACACCCCATACTCTGCCACTCAGGTACGCTGATCTCACTACCGTCCTGTAGACCTTCCCTGTCACTCTTTCTGATACCCGCCTGTCACAAATCACCCCTGACACTCTTCTCCACCCACTCCTCCCTGCCTGCACTCTCTTCTTCACTTCTCTTCCACACTCCCTGTTACTCTGCACTGTTGATCCCAAGTATTTAAACTCATCCACCTTCACCAACTCTACTCCCTGCATCCTCACCATTCCTCTGACCTCCCTCTCATTCACACACATGTATTCTGTCGTGGTGGTCCTCCTCTCATATCTCCACCTCTCCAGGGTCTCCTCAACTTGCTCCCTACTCTCACTACACATCACAGTGTCATCAGCAAACAATGGATCCTGCTTTTCCATCTTTGCAATATTCTGGTGAAACTTGGTCACGATGTTCTCCACTTACCGCACCAAGAATACCACTGAAGAAGTTCAAGTGGGAATGCGGAAAATGGATCTGTAGCAGCATGCTGCATTTCATGGCTTTACATGGTTGCAGTACATTGTCAACCAGCTGGACGGAGCTTGGCGCTGTGTGGAAGCCGAGAACATTCTCTCAGCAACATCCATGAATGCCTAATAATGCACCACTAGCAGATCTTCTTCTTTAATCTCGGCATCAGCTATTCGAGGAAACATCTCGGTCAGATATGGAAATCCTTCACCTCTGTTGTTCATCACTTTCACAGAATGTCTCCTCCGTCCAAGTTTTATGTGAAGAGGAGCCGAGCTTCTCTTTGTTGAGTTAACACTTTCCTGCGCCACACGTGCCTATGGAGTCGTTTAGCTCGGTTGTCCCTTTGGCAAATGAAAGAGCAGGACCCGGGATCTCCAAGCTGCAGTGACACGACTTTTAGCTCTGCACAGATCTTCCAGTTGCAGCCCTCATGTATACTTGAGTATAACATGAAAGGAAACCACAATAATGGCTGATTACAATTAAAAGGAGACTTTTGGGATCAACAGGCCCAAATGTGTCCAGCAAGCTAAATCGTCGTTGCTGAATGTTATCAGTCAGGGTGAAGGCCTCCACTAACGCTTGTCCTGGCCGGCTGCTCCTCCCGGTGTGTCAGCAGCATATTAATGACACGAGCAGCTGTTTGACATCAGAGACATGGAGATCCGAGTAACTGAGATCATTTATTCTTTTTTTCCTATCAATCAACATGTCATAAATATAAAGAATATAAGGACGCCAAGAGGCCTACGACGACGGTCACACAGATGACCTTCACTTATGGCGCTTTATTGACTGAATCCGCTCGCGGCGCATGTTCTGGATGAGCTGCAACTGACTTCACTTTGGCGGGCATTAGCTTCATGCAATCTGCAGCTCGCTCCTAATAAATCAAATCTTTTATTCATCGGTAAAATGTATTTCCCTGCTCATTTCTCATGATTCCAATAGGGGAGGACTAAAAGATCTGAATTACTGGTTGGTCACTATGCATTCGCTGAAATGTCCACTTTCGTTTCCTGTTTTCTCTGACAAATGCAATCCAAATTCTTATCGTAAGTGAAAAACGTGTAAGAATTTGCAGATATGGCCTCCTGCGTGATCAGCTCTAAAGTTTTTATTTTTACTGGCGAAACTGTAAATGGCGACCCCATCTACCACACGAGTGGCTGCTGTGCATTGCGTGATGAGGTTCCTCTGTAATTTTCACTAATTTCACAAATTATTTTCTAATATAGAAAATAAAAATACAGCCATAACAAGCTGGCATTAATATTTACTGTGATGGATGGACCGGAGTCCCAGCTAGTTGTGCCCTGTCATGTTCTTGTGGGCCACCAGGGGGAGCTGTCAGATATTGACTGCACAAGGATCACTTGACCTGGAAGTGCTTCTTAATATATATATTAACATATATTAATTAATATATACTGTGATGGATGGACCAGCTTCTCAGCCAGGATTAATTAACTCTGCTCCCTTACCAGGCCAGGAAGCCATTACACAGTAAAGGAAGGTCAGGAAGGGAGCTGCGATATTCCCCTTCTGTGTAAGGAGGTGGACATGGAAGGACATCATGGATGAGGAGCATAGTGCTTATGAGGCAGTGGGAAGCAGGGCAGGGAAGCCTGGGAGTTGTGGCCAGATATTGACTGCACAAGGATTATTAATTAATATCTACTGTGATGGATGGACCATCTTCTCAGCCAGGATTAATTAACTCTGCTCCTTCACCAGGCCTGAAAGCCATTATAAAGGAAGGTCAGGGAGGGAGCTGCGATATTCAGGCTTCTGTGTAAGGAAGTGGATGTGGAAGGACATCAAAGATGGGGAAGCATAGTAGTTATGAGTCGTTGGGTGAACACCCGCACGGCAGCATGGGAGTTGTGGCCTGTTGTGTTCTTTGGGGGCCACCAGGGGGAGCTGTCCGTTATTGACTGCACAAGGATCAGTGTGGCCCTACCTGACCTGGAAGTGGTTCTTAATATATATATATTAATTAATATATACTGTGATGGATGGACCAGCTTCTCAGCCAGGATTAATTAACTCTGCTCCCTTACCAGGCCAGGAAGCCATTATACCATAAAGGAAGCAGCCCAAGTGGGATGCCTGGCAGTCCCTTTCTCTGTCACGAGGCTAAGGATATGGGACAGTGGGTGACTACCTACTATGGGCAAAGCATCACCAGCCGCCATACACGGGGTGGCAGCATCTGTTCTGGTGAGCTCCAGTATGGATGCCTGCAGTGCAGCATGGGAATTGTGTTTCTGTTGGTCTTCCCTGTCAGGTTCTTTGGGGACCACCACAGGGAGCTGTCAGATATTAACCGCACAAGACCCGCTGTGGTCTTACCTGACCTGGAAGTGCTTCCCAGAGACAATAGACTGAGCACTGAAAGTACTCCTGGGTCAGGTGCTTAAACAGAGGCCTCCACCTTGGCCCAGGAAGTTGGAGTCGGGAGAGGAGACGGAGAGGAGACTCACTTGGGAGGAGTGGAGGAGAAAAGGAAGGAGCATAGGGAGTGACTGACGGTGTTATCAGCGAGCAACTATGACACTGAGGGAAGGAGGTCTGTGAAAGGCAGGAATGTACACGTTATTGATTTGAACCTGGGAGGGTGTGTAGGGAAGTTCTGTCTGGAGTGTGGGACTTGGGACGCCCCCTGCAGGCCACAACACATAGTAATAAATATGCAAATCAAGAAGTGCCAAGGTTGTAAAGTGCATGCTGATCAATTTAGAGATTAAGTGGAACTCCAGCCTCAGTCTCTTTTCTTCTAAAGCCACTCAGGCTTATGAAGTAAAGGAAGAAATGGGAAGACAATGACGTGCGTGTATCTCGACTCTGGATCAACCCAATGCTGAAATACATTAGCAAGAAAAAGTACACGAGCCCTTTGGAACGTCCTGCTTTCCTGAATTAACTGGTCATAAAATGTGATCCGACCTTCATCTAAGTCACAAGTATGGACAAACACAACATGTCTACGCTCACAACACACACACACACCATTCTAGTCTGTCACGTCTTTGATGAACACACCCGTATCAAATGCTCATAGAGTGCTGTGGAATCAAGGAAGTGAACCCCTGGATTTACAAACTCCTTTGGCAGCAGTAATCTCAAAGACGCACCTGCAGTCAGACCAGCACAACGTTCAGGAGGAATTTTGGAACACAGAAATCAGAACTGTAACAAATGAGAGGAGACTATTCAGTCCACCAGGCCCATTTGTTTAGCTAAGCTGTCCCAACATCTCATCCGGATGCTGTTCTAGATACATCCACATACTCTGGACCACTCTTCCTTACAGAAGTGCTTCAACTCAGCCATATTGGTGAAAATGGCTCTCTTGAGGTCAATCCACAGCATCTCTATTGATGTTGAGGTCTGGGTGTCATGTCTCAATCAGGGCTTCTCCCGTGGCTGGGGTTCAAATTCATATTTCATGTCTCTTTTGTTCACTTTTGATTCTTTCATTTACGTTGACTATGTGCATTTTTACTTATGTTTGGTTTGGTCTGGATATTTAAGCTGCCTGTGTTATTTTGGGTGGTCCTCCAAGAAGCGGGACCACCTGCCACTCACCACCACAAACTGCCCTCCACCCTATAAAACCAGAGGGTCTTCCACACTTTCTGGCGGTTCATTGTGAAGGCGCTCAGGAGTTGGTGAGTGTACTTGTCTTTATTGTGATTTTTATGAATTATTGAATGATTGAATTATTATTTTTATGAATTATTGTAATTATTTTTATGAATTATTTCATGAAATAAAAATATGAATTATTATATTGAATCTGTTTTGGGACATATTTGATTTGGATTGCCTTTACATTTCGGCAAGTCCAGTTTGTCTTTGTGCTGTACAGAGATTCATAGTGATTGGAATATTTTTTTGTAAAGAATAAATCTTTTAATTTGATATAGAGTCAGCATTTGCCCTTATTACTAACTGGGGTTTGACTGTGATTTCCCCCTCTAGTGGACATTATCAGAACTCTTTAGTGCTTGGGACTCCTGATTCATGACACTGGGCCCTCATTGGGCCACTCCAGAAGGCGGACTTTCTGTTTCTGAAGCCAAAATTTAGGGTCGTTGTCCTGCTGCATCACCAAAACTTCTCCTGAGCTTCAGCTGCTGGATGGCTACCCTGACAATATCCTGGTGGGATTCCTTCATAAACTTGGGAATACCTCTGCCCCTTGATAATAGCCACCTGTCCAGACTGTGCCCCAAATCACGATGGCTCCCTCCACCATACGTTAATATCCAGATGATGTTTTCACGTTAGTATCTGGTTCCCTTTTTTAACAGAATATGCAGATTATGATATATTTGCCCCCAAAGGGAAAACTAACATTTTACTGAACATCCCAAATAAATAAATAAATAAATAAAACACAACCGACATCCCCACTGAACACACATAACAACGTCTGGCTTGGTACTGCTGTGTATCCTTCTTGAACAATTCAGTCCACAAACCATCTTCCCAATAGTGTTGTGGAGTGTCAAGGTGGTCTTTGATTCCTCCTTGGTGTTTTACCATGGGGACACCAAGCCTGCTGAATGTTTTGTGTGGGGTAGACTCATGGACAGAGATGTTCACCTGGTCCAAGGATTCCTTCAAGACTTCAGCTCTCACTCAGGAGTTCTTCTCTACCTCATTGAGTGTTTTACATGGTTCTTTTTAAGCCATATTGGCTGGTTAGCCCACTTCTATGGAGGGCAGCTCACAGTCCTAAATCATCTGCATTTATACAGTTTATGGACAGATGAATTTCTAAACTTTTTGAAATGTCTTTCTAATCCTTTCCATCTGTATGTGCGTCTTGATCGTAGATCTTCTGGAGGTCTCTTGTTTTGTGAGGTATGTTCAGCTGATGCTACTTGTGAATAGCAAACTCAAACTGTTCAAGTATTTTTTTAATTGGTCAAAGTATCTCTAAGCCACACCTCTAGTCTCTTTTCATTGGTTGGACTCCAGGTTTGCTGACTCCAGTTAGTGTTTGTTGAAGTCATCAGCTGAGGGGTTCACCGACTGGGAACGTCAGAACGATGTATCCGATATGTACAAGGACGATGATGGGTGTGTCACTGATTAAAGCAGACTGTGCTTGTCCATTGTTGTAACTTAGGTCAGGTCACATTTTGTGACAAATTTATACAGGAATGCAGATGTTTCTAAAGGGTTCACATACTTTTTTTTTGCCATTGTGAGAATGTAAAATAAGATAAAGAACAAACGTAATGAAATGCCAGCAATACAAAATCAAAATTATGAGTACAAACTCACTCCTGTGTTGTGGTTACTGTAGCGTGCAGCCAGGGCCCTTGCCCGGTTGAGATGCCTCCACACTGGAAGGACCGATGGAGCAAGCATGACCAGAGTGTTACCTCCCCCTGGACATTAGATGGCTACCCCCCCGGGTTGCAGCGGTGCCTCGGATTGCCTCAGGGCTTCATGGGACTTGGAGTTTGGTGTAGCATTGTTGGGATCCACGGGCGCCACCAGTGGGTGCTGCAGCAGAATCTGCTGAGCCCTTTTGGGCAGTTTTTCCACCACACCCAAGAGTGTTGCTGGAAACTAGGACATCAAGCACCTGGAGCTCTTCTGGGTGCAGTATAAAAGGAGCCAGCAGCCACTACTTGAGGAGCCAGAGTTGGGAGGAGGAAGACGACGCTTGACTGAAGGAGTGGAGGAGAAAGAAAAGAAAGAGAGAGAAGGAAAAGTATTGTGCTGTGCTTGTACCGAGACTGTGGTGTACTTGTGGGAAACAGAGGAAAGCGTTTCCCACAAGGTAAAAAGAAAATAAAAAATCAGTGTGTTCCTTGAACTTGTGTCCCACGCTTGTCTGTGTCGGGTTCAGGTGGGGGTGCCAGCCTGGGTGGTCCACATTACACAATGATTCTCACTGTGTTTAAACAGTGATTTGCTTATTTTATTAAGGGATGCACCCAGCCTTGACTCGGCTGAGACATGTAATGGCACAAGTGAATCGACATCAAAGAATATGTGAAACAAATAGAGAAGGAAGAATAAAATTATTAAACAACTGCCACGCGTGCAAAAGCCCTCCCCAGTAACCCGATGGCAGTAGTTAATTAACATACATTAGAAAAACAACACCCGATGAAGTACTGCAATCCAGTCCACAAACAGTCCGGTTGCACAAATGTGATGATGGTGAACGAATGTTTCCTGAATGTTAGTTTTGTCCTACCGTGTTCCAATTGCTGTATGAAAATCTGTAGAAATTGCGAGTGCTTCCTAAACGAAGATGTTTATCAGCCCAGATGAAATCACACAAAGAGTCAGGCACAGGACAAGCGTGTAAATCCAGAAAGAAAGAAACTATCACCCAATGGGCGACATGGGGTGAAGCGTGGAAACAGAAAAGATGGATGACTGACCTTTTGTCACAGCTTCCTCTGGCCCATCTTTCAAGTCCACGTCATACCTTATTTCCCCCAGCTACCTCAGTGGCCAACCTGAAACTGACCAAAGACCAAATATTATGGGGGCAGCTGGGATTTGTAGTTAATTTAAGTAGCATTGCTACACCTGTTATGAGATGCAGTTTCCTCCAAAGCAAAATGGAGTGTGAGGCCTCTAAAAACTTCTCAAATGGCTTAATTGGGCAGGACAGGCCTACCTAGCCTGACTGGTATAGGCCTCACCCCAGTGGGCTGTAATCCCAGCCCCAGCTGCCTGCCTCGGGCTTTACAGGTCCAGAAGGAATTTTAGCCTCAAAAATAAACTTAAATGTTGAAAAATATATAACAAAAAAGCCAGACAAGGGGAAGGATAACTGTAAACCCTTGGCTTGTATAAAAGGACAAACAAAGAATCTATTTATAAATGTAAGATGTATTTATAAAAATTAAAAAAATACAAAAGAGCAAAAAGAGGCACAATGGACTTGATACAAAATACCATAAATAAGAAGTCTTAAAACACTGAAAGAAATAAAAGAAAGCCAACACAAAAAACAAGCACAATACTCCCTGAACGTCCACTATAAGTGAATGATTCCCAACTCCAGGGCCTGCTCAGCTTACTTATAAAACCAAAGGGAGGAGCCAGCAGTAGTGAGGTCATGGTGGCCCCACATCCTGGGGCTCCACCCATAAAGAGCAAGGAACAGACCTTCATGTAAAGAGACCATACGCTATTACACAATGAAAATAAGGAGACAATGAAGATGATAAAGGGCTGGGGCTCTTAGGTGATCCCCGTATAATTGAAAAATCAAAATGAAAAAAATGAACATGAAAAAGGTAGGGAGTTGTCTTGCTCCCTCTGACTGAATCCAAGATGGCGGAAGGACAGGTTTTCAGGAAGACAAGACAGAAGGGGCAATTGAAGAGGCCTGAAGATGGAAGTGACATCATGGGTGGTTAGACCGTCAATCATCCGTTCTGCAGATGGAGGAAGAGAAAAGGCATTAAGTGACAGCGCCACCCCCTGGCTTGGAGTGTGATTAGCAGTAGACAAGCCCTGAAGTTGTCTCCTTTGTACGACAGGTGTGATGTCAGTCACATATGAATGAAGAGAAATAATTAAAAATTAGCAAAATCAACAAACATAAATCACGCATAACTTCAACTAGATTCATTTAGTTTTTTTTCAGTTTAGTATATTCTTGTTTAGCGTCTAGTGATAGATTTGAATAAAAGCACAAAGAAAATCTGCATTTTCAGACATTTATTCAACAAAAATATCAGTAGACGATCTACTGGGTGTGGCAGACGACTGGGGACCTTGCCCCACCGGGACGCCTGGAGAAGGGAAGGACCAGAAGAGGGGCAATATCTTCCCTGGGGTGCAAGAGGGCAGTAACCCCCCTGGATTACATCATGGTCACGGATGGAGAGCTTGGAAGCTCAACCCTGTTGGGGTCCATGGCCACTGCCAGGGGGCACCTGGACCATCTCAGAGCCCTGGACGGCAGCAAGAAGATCATCAAGGAGCACCTGGAGCACATCTGGGTGATCTATAAAGGGGGCTGCCTCACTCCATTTGAAAAGCTGGAGTCGGGTGGAAGAGAGCCAGAAGTGACATCATTAATGGTATTCGGAGACAGGATTGTTGTGTAGTGGCCATTTTGGGAAACTGGAAGTATTGTACATAAGTGGATGTTATGATTATTTTTCTTCATTGGTTCTGAGAGCGAGAGACATTAGTACACACAATCAACCTCTTATCTCGTGTAAGATCACTCACCTTAGGGCTTGTTGGCAGCCTCCTAAGCTGTCAGGTGGAGAAAGTGAACAATTCCTATGGGGTGCACTTACTTTTTCACACGACTGTACGATCTCGCTCCATTGAGGTGAGTACACAAACTAATTTTTAAGGGGGGAAAATGCTACTTAAACTTAATCCATAACTCTGAACAGTACATGGGGGGGGGGGGGGGTAACCAACTAGCAAGCCCACGTGGACACGGAGAGAAGTCCCCACAAGCAGCGACAGCGCTGAGTTTCCAATGCAGATGTCTGGAGCTGCGGCGTAGCATTGTCCACTTTGCTGGCGCCATCAGAAAAGAAACACAGGGGGGCGCCCTTAAAGAACGCACCCCATTTTCACTTCATCTGCTCGCTACGTGACACGGAAAACGACTGACAACATGGAAAGGGAAGTCCAGCCGTCTGCAGATACCTGCGCCGTGACCCCCGTTGGCGTCACCCACATTCTTTTCATGCTTTGCTCTGTCGAATGGCTGGGAGTTTTCTTACGCCGTCTCGTCCATTAAGCCAAGTCTTTCCTGATCGTTATCGGCTTCCTCGGGAATACGCTTTAGGCGCATGACGCGACTCTAGGTGCTGGTGGTGAGGGGGGGAGCAGGGGGGCTCATGTTTTTAACACCTTGGGAGTCATGCTCCCGTAAGCAGTTGAGTGCCCAGGCCTTGCTTTTGTTTTCACGTAAACAGCCGTCTATCAAGGGAGGGTGACAGTGGCAGGGGTACTGGGGAAAGGGGTGCACTTCATCCCTCCTATCCTCTAGTTTTATTTCGTGCCAGTTGAGCTTTGACGTCCTTTAATCTACGGGGCAGGTGTGATGGCCGCCTCTTCTTCATTCAGACCCTTAACTTTTTCCCCCCTCTTCAGCTTTAAAAAACAAAACACCCAGCGGATGAAGTCACAGCTGCTTGTCCCTTCTTTTATTTGTGTCGGTTGTATTGTCAGCTTCAGCCATCCTGAAAAGAAAATGCAAAAGCGGCTCGGCGATGACTGACAGCCTCGGAGGTGTCGAGGCAATTAGTGGCGATAAGCAGTGAACTCGGGGACGGTGTTAAAATGCTGCGGGTGCTAATAAAAGCGGCTGGAGCCCGGGCTCGTTTAACCAGCCCTGGTCATTTTGCTGACTTTGCGTTTCCTACTCAGCACCCCGCGAGGTGGCCAATTTCCATACAATCAGCACAACTCGACTTGACGCCATCTTCTGCAGGCTCGGGCGAGAAAACGTTGTGTGGCGGAAGCAGAAAGGAGACACCTCGACAAAGTGCATCTTTTGTTTACTGTAAATGGAGTTAAAGTGGCTCTTGTGGTTTCCTTTGTGCACTCGGGCCACAGTTCATTTAGTGCAACTGAAGCAGATGCTATCGGGTGGGGAGGGAGAGCCGCAAAGGTCAGGTACCCAAAGTCGCCGGCGCAGGAAGCCCACTCGGGGTCGGCGGCTCCTGATTCTCACTCTCGACTTTTTAATTGCCACTTTGTTCCTATTCATCTTGGCCTGAGAGGCTCGGCTCCAAGTCCTCCTCCGGGCAACTGATGGTGGGGAGAGATAATTGGAGATTTTAAAGGTGAGGACGGGGACGGATTACCCTGTGAAGAAGGAAGATTGGAATGAGCACTCGGGCTACGTTTTTGAGACTTTAATTACTCGTGAGCACCAGGAAGCACATTTCACCCTAAAAGACAGAGAAGGACGAGAAGTCCTGTCGCTGGAGTTTAATGGCTTCGTGGTGGTGCAGTGGCTGGCATTCCTTCTCACACACGCATCCAGTGTCTTGAGTTTCTTCACATTCTTCACGTGTCTACGTGGGCTTTCCAAATCCCAAAAAAGGTGGGCAAGTCGCATTGACTATTTATTTATTGTGCCGCTCAGATTCACACCGAAGATGGGACGGTGATTTATTTATTTTTGTGCGATGGGGATTCCAGGAATGCAGCCAGCGTTGGCCCGATCCACACACACTCACTGGCAGGGACACGAAACAAGAAATGAATATCTAATATAAACTGCTCAAAAAAGTGAAAGATACACTATGAAAACACATCAGATCTCAATGGGGATAAAAAATCCTGCTGGCTATCTCTACTGCTATGGACTGATGTGGTGATGTGAGGAACAAAAGGATGGCAGCCACATCATTTGATGATCAACCTACAGAGGCCTGAATTCAAAGACACCCTGAAAATCAAAGGGAACAAATGACGTGGCAGGCAGGCAGGTGAGTCCATTGGGCCGAAATGTCATTGCAGCAACTCCAAATCGTTCTCAGTAGTTTGTATGCCCCCGCCCCAGGTCTGACAACGTCCTATTGAGATGATGGATGGTGTCCTGGGGGAGTTCCTGGTCAGTCTGAGGTGTCAGATGGACACAAACATAATGTTCTATTGGATTGAGGTCAGGCGAGTGAGATTGGGGGGCACCAGTAAATAGGATCAATTCCTTCATCCTCTTGCCACATGAGGCTAGGCATTGTCGTGCACCAGGAGGAACCAGCATAGGGTCTGACAATGGGTCCAAGGATTTCATCCCAAAACCTAATGGCAGTCAAGGTGCCCACCGTTGCCTAGCCTGTAGAGATCTGTGCATCCCTCCATGGATATGCCTCCCCAGACTGACCATCACTGACCCACCACCCAACTGCTCATGCTGAATGATGTTACAGGCAGCATAACATTCTCCACGGCTTCTCCAGAACCTTTCATGTCTGTCACATGTGCTGAGGGTGAACCTGCTCTCATCTGTGAAAAGCACAGGGCGCCAGTTCTGGTATTCTATGGCAAATGCCAATCAAGCTCCACGGTGCCCACTAGGGGATGTCGGGCCCTCAGGCCACCATCATGAAGTCTGTTTCTGATTGTTTGGTCAGAGACATTCACACCAGTGGCCTGCCTGCCTGCCTGCTGGAGGTCATTTTGTAAGCTCTGCCAGTGCTCATCCTGATCCCCTGTGCCCAAAGGAGCAAATACCGGTGGGTCCTGCTGATGGGTTAAGGAACTTCTACAAGGGGCCCTGTCCAGCTCTCCTAGAGGAACTGCCTGTTTGTCTCCTGGAATCTCCTCCATGCCCTTGAGACTGTGCTGGGAGACACAGCAAACCTTCTAGCAATGCCATATGGTATTGATGTGCCTGCCATCCTGAAGAAGTTGGACTACCTGTGCCAGCTCTGTAGGGTCCAGGTATGGCCTCATGCTGCCAGTAGTGACACTGACCGTAGACAAATACAAAACGAGTGACAAAACAGATGAGGAGGGAAAAATGTCAGTGGCCTCCCTCCACCTGTTAAGCCATTCATTCCTGTTTTGGGGGTTGTCTCTCTCAGTGTTGCCCCTCTAGTGCCCCAAAGCAGATGAAACTGATGAACAAGCCCCTCTGCTACTTCACTGAGCAGATCAACAGCCCAGATGTTTCATTGACTTGATGCTACACTCGGATTAGAAAGGGTTCCTTTCATTTTTTTGAGCAGTATATTAAATGGAAAATCCAATACAAACAACAGGAATCAGACCACCCTCTCCTTCCCCTACGGTGATACAAGTTTAACACAACAATAAACACTCATGACAATGTCCTTATATGTGGCAGAAATAGATGAAATGGTTTGGTGTGAAGATGACAATCCCAGGAACAGCTCCCGTAATAAATGAATGAAACAGTCCAACCGGTAGTCCTGAGCGCCGAGGGGTGAGATTTGTGGAGCGCTCCTTTTGAAGACTCATGACAACTAATCCACCACTAGACACAGGACAGTCCAGTCATCATAACGGGAAACGATCCCAGGGCACAAATGACTTTTCAGTAGACACATTGGACAGGTCACAAAAAACACAGATCCCCTGTTGCTCTGCTGGGCCCCCTTTTCAACTTTCCCGCTGGACTTTCTTGTCCCCAGCAGCCCCTGCTCCTGCTTCAGTCCTCCACTGAAGGTTAAAACCCTTTGGGGTTGCTGGGAAATGGAGTTCTTCCTGCGGTAGTACTGCTACACCCACATGGGTATAAAGAGTCGTATTGTCACTTGTAGCAAGTCCAGTGGAATTCCAATGCAGAACATAAGAGAGAAGACCATTCAGTCTGTTTGACGCTCGTTTGTTTAGCTAATCGTTAGGATCTCTCAATATCTCATCCAGATCCTTCTTAAAGGTTCTCCCTCAATGCCATGGCTTGGTAGTCTGCTCAGATCTCCACAACTCTTTGTATAAAGCAGTCCTTCCTGGCTTCAGTCCTAAATGCACTTTCTCCTTAATTTCCACCGGCGTTCTCGACTATGTGATTGATTCTTAACACGAATGACTTCAGCTGCTTCTGCTTTAGCAACACCTTTGAGGATTTTGAAGACCTGGATGAGGTCCTCACGCAGTCTCATCTGCTCATACTACACAGGTTTGATTCTCTGAGTCCATGCACTTTGCTGGTGGCTGAAGTGTCTCCCCACTCTCCATGTAAGAAGTGACAAAGGCGCTCTATAAATGTCATATCAGCTTCTTCTTCTCCTTTAGGGACCTTCAAAACTCAACTGGATGTTATTTTGGGAGAATTAAGTGGGTAGGACAAGTGACTGAATGGCCTCTTCTTGTCCATGTTCTAAAATTGTTGATCAGCAACCTCAAAATGGCACAAAATGACACTCCACCTGCTTATATTACCAACTGACCTGCCTTCGAAGTTTTGTGTAAAGGAATAACTTTGACCCCTTATAGCCCACGAGGAGGTAACCCACTGGTTGACGCGGCCTGCACAAATTCAAGTTCTTCTGGTCTTTTTTGCTGAAGACACCTTTTGGCTTCTACTTTATCATAAGGGTGTCATTTCCTTGAACAAAATATGGTCCAAAAATAACCTAAAAAATGAGGAATTTTTGGTCTGGTGAAGAATCCCAAAAGAGTTCAACATCGTTGCATAAGCAGAGATCAAGACGAGTCGGACAGAATATCATAAGGGTGTCAGGAGGCGGTAGACAAAGTGACTTCCAAGCAATCAGAAGCTTTCATATGAACACAGAAAATGAATTTCTTGGGTATTAAAACCCCATAAGCGAAATGTAAATTGAGCCAAACATGGCAAGGTGGTGCTAGAAAAACGAAAGAAAAGAATTAGTGGCAAGAGTGTGGGACGCTGGAGCGTATCCCAGCATGCACTGGGTGCGTTTAAAATAAAATCGTCTCGTCTGCTGCAGTCATGACAGACCTGTCTGGCCTGGCTGGGAGGATGTGGTTTTCTGACTTGATCCCTGTAGAAAGGGGAGTGGGTCGGGGGGGGGGTGTGTTTGGGAATTCTGAAAGTTATTCTCTTTTAAAAAAAAAGTGGAAAATATTTTTGCGTTCCGTTCCAGGCAGCGTGCGCCATGCCGAAGCGCGTGTTTGTCTGTGTATGTTTACAACAGCTGTCACGAGAGACACGAGAAACAAGAAGAGTGATGTAAGGCAATCCCTGCCTTCGTTGAATATTTAATGCGGACGGCCTGAAAGTAAAGTGCGCCCGTTCTTCGCTTTCTTTCTTCCTTAGCCCCCCCTCTAATGTTCTCCAGGGAGGGATGGGTTTTCGTGCGCTGGTCACTCTTAGCACCTCTTTAGGCCTTTAGGCCTTCTGGCTCCTCCAGGCTGATTTCCTGTGTCTTGGCGGGACGTGAGCGCGCGCGCGCGCGCGTGTGTGCGTCTACGTGTGTGTGTGTGTGTGCATACTTTCAAAGAAATTGGATTGTCGTTATGGATTTTTTCTTTTTTTTTTTTTTTGAAATCCGTTTTCAGGTCAAGTTTTGAAATGTGTAAACTGTTGTGTTATTTCATCAGGCAGCAGTGGAACACACATACCTCAGACGCTGAGCACCCAGGACTATAAAGTGATCTTTAAACGAGATGACTGGAGTATATAAGTGGATTAAAGTGCCCATAATGGGAAAACAAGTGCCCATTTCAAGTGCAATTGGAAGAAATTTAAGACAAGGAAAGTTGCATTATAAATTTATTATCAAATTGAGGGTCTTTTCGCACTCATTGTGGCCTGAAACTTAAACCTATATTTTCTGTCTTTGGTTTCCTTTCTTTAGGTCTCCTTAATGTGCAGAAGATGTAATCCTTTAGATCGGATTACTGTTGTAGGTTTGTTAGTCAGTGTCTAAAAAGTTCTGATTGAATTTGGATTGAGCGCTGTGCATTAAAACCGCTGCTCTTTGATACCGACTCGTATCTGACCTTAAAGTGAATGTAACAAAACCTACAGATTCCTGCAAACATCCTGCCATCGTTGGCTTTCTTCTCCCTTGCCTTTGTAATCGCATTGTCAGGCTAGAGCATCAGCTGCAAAACATGCCTGCCATCTCTCACAGGGCAAGAGGATGCATTTTTAATGAAAAAAATATATTAAAAAAACAAATAAAGAAAGAAGGAAATCCTGCAAGTGATGTCTGGCACTGCGTTCTTCAATTAAGCGTGTAAATTGTCTCTTCCCTCTTCTGTGCTGCTCCATTATTTCAGACGGCGAAAAGGGAAAAAGTGTCTGAGGGTCGGGCACGTGGCGCGGCTCCACTTCAGACCGTCAAAGTCACGCAAAAAGTCTGAAAATTGGGCAGTAACCATAACCGCCTGACGCCATGCCAGACGTTCACAATGCCTTATGGGTAGCTGGAACACGCGCAGTGCACAGTGCAGTTCTCTGCCGTCCGTCCAGTTGAAGCCAAGGCCAAGTGGACCAAGAACGCTCTACTCTGTGATTGCACCATTGGTGAACCATACGCCGTTGTGAGATGTCTTTGGGCAGAGGGAGGGACACCTGATGAAAATTCACCGAAGTATGGAAGTGGAAACGTCAGGATTCAATGGAAAGTTTGTGAAGGGCTAGAAAAGATTGAAGCGGGAAGATCAAATGAAATGGTTGACCATCAACATTACACACACACACAAGGTGAAAGCTTCTGCCAGAGAAGGCCAATGGATGACCCTGGTCCACTATTGCTGCACATTTGGATTTCAGCTATGGATCTGCACATGCCATTGAGGGACCATAAAGTTCACTCCAGATGGCAACCCAAACAACATGACTCAACAAAATATATATGAATGGGTAGTAAGGTTTGAAGTGGGAAGATCAAGCGAACTGGTCAACCATCAACATTGCACAAACACAAGGTGAAAGCTTCCACCAGAGAAGGCCAATGGATGACGTTGTCCACTGTTGCTGTACATTTGGATATCAACAATGGAGCTGCAGTGCCAGAGTGTATGGTGACTTGGAGTACCAAGTTTATGAATGGGTAGTGATGTTTGTAGCAGAAAGAACAAGTGAACTGGTCGACCATCCACATTGCACACAAGCCGAAGGTTTCCATCAGAGAAGGCCGAAGGATGACGTTGTCCGCTGTTGCTGCACATTTGGGTGTCAGCAACAGAGCTGCAGGTGCCATTGAGGGACCATAAAGTTCACTCAAGATGGCAACCCAAACAACACGACTCAACAAAAAGTTTATGAATGGGTAGTGATGTTTGAAGCGGGAAAATCAAGTGAACTGGTCCACCATCAGTATTGCACATACACAAGGTGAAAGCTTCTACCAGAGAAGGCTGATGGATGATGTTGTCCACTGTTGCTGTACATTTGGGTATCAGCTATGGATCTTCATGTGCTTTTGAGGCACCATAAAGTTCACTCAAGATGGCTACCCAACTAACATGACACAACAAAAAGTTTATGAATGGGTAGTGATGTTTGAAGCAGGAAGATCAAGTGAGCTGGTCGACCATCAGCATTGCACATACACAAGGTGAAAGCTTCCACCAGAGAAGGCCAATGGATGACGTTGTCCTCTGTTGTTGCACATTTGGATATCGGTAATGGAGCTGCAGTGCCAGAGTGCATGGTGACTTGAAGTGCCATAAATGTTTGCTGAAGCTGAGTTCCCAAACAACATAACTGAACAAAATGGTTATGAATGGTAAGAACAATTGTAACTGACAAAGCTTGACCTGGTCGACCATCCAAATTGCACACAGAAGGCGAAAACTTCCATCAGAGTAGGCCGACGGATGACATTGTCTTCTGTTGCTGCACATTTGGATATCAGCTATGGAGCTTCACATGCCTTTGGGGAACCATTAAGTTCGCTCAAGATGGCTACCCGACTAACATGATACAACAATAAGTTTGTGAATGGGTAGTAAGCTTTGAAGCAGGATGATCAAGTGAACTGGTCGACCATCCACATTGCACACAAGCCGAAAGTTTCCATCAGAGAAGGCCGATGGATGACATTGTCAGCTGTTGCTGCACATTTGGGTATCAGCAATGGAGCTACAGGTGCCATTGGGGGACCATAAAGTTCACTCAAGATGACAACCCAAACAACATGACTCAACAAAAAGTTTATGAATGGGTAGTAAGGTGTGAAGCAGGAAGATCAAGTGAACTGGCCAACCATCAACAGTGCACACACAGGGCTTCCTCCAGAGAAGGCCGATGGATGACGTTGTCCACTGTTGCTGTACATTTGGATATCGGCAATGGAGCTGCAGTGCTGGAGTGCATGGTGACTTGGAGTACCATAAATGTTTGCAGAAGCTGAGTATCCAAACAACATAACTCAACCAAATGTTTATGAATGGGAAGAACAATTGTAACTGACAAAGCTTGACCTGGTCGACCATCCACATTGCACACAAGCTGAACACTTCCATCAGAGAAGGCTGACGGATGACGTTATCTGCCAAGTATTCAGACCCTTTGCTTCGTCCCCAGTGCATCCCATTCTATTGGTCATCATTGAGATGTTTGGATTCCACCTGTGTACAAATCAACCTGATTAGCTCTTTCAGGGTGGATGTCGATGGCGGGGTTGAAGGTGGTGATCATCATGGTGCCGTTATGTTTTAGTTGGACTCCCTTTGCTAGAAGGAAAGTTAGCTTCATTTGTTTGACTGAGATTCCTTGCGCTGGTGTGAGTATCGAGGAGCAAACAACGGCAAAAATGGCTTTGACATTTGATTGAAGATCGAAGTCGATGCATAAAGCAAAATACTCCGTAGACAATATTCTGCATGTTATCGCTGAATTGGACACTGACTGGTCGGACGCTGATTTTAATACAAGTGATCGAAAATGAATCTGAGGCACCAGAATCAGCCGATCGGTCCCCAGCTGATCTTAGAGCTGAACAGGTTTGTGTTGCCTACAGCAAAGTCCACCTGGGAGGACCGCCACTTATGGTGACAAGAGGTACAAACCAGATTGCATTGCACTGCGACCACGTCCTCTGTGTAAAGACATCCTGGCAGCCGGCCTGCCATACCTTCCTGCCGAATTAGCGGAAATCCCACACAACAACAGACCTTTTATGTTGATTTCTGCGTGAAATTTCGCTTTGTGTGCTCATTTCAGAAAACTGTGTTTTTCGGCAAAAAATACTCAGCCCTCAAAGAGTTAGGAAAGACACCCACCTGTTTAGAGAAGGTCATACAGTTCAGAGAAAACCAAAAACCTTGAGGTCGAAGGAATTGCCTGCTTAGCTTGGAGACAAGATTGTGTTGAGACACAGATCTGGAAGAGGCCACAGCACTGAAGTGATCTCCATAATTCAAAAATGGGAGATGTTTGGAACAATAATGAGATCTTCTGGAGCGGGACATCAGGACAAACTGGAAAATCTTGGGAGCAGGTCCTAGATAAGAGATATGACCAGAACCCAGTGGTCACTATAGCTGTGTACCAGTGAATTTTTGATATTTTTCCAAATTTAATACAAATTTTAGAATGAATACCCCATTGGAACAAGTTTTCAGGCCCCTTTCTAGGACACTTTGCCTTGGCTCTGGTGCGTCCCATTCTATTGATCACCCCTGAGAGAGATCAACTCAATAAGTTGGACTGATCAGGACCTGTCTGTTGAAGGTCCCACACGAGCCACAAAGTCAAAGGAGTCTCCTTCAGCTTGTGCCTTTTGAATATTTTGGAATTTTGACCCTCTTGCTCTGTTCGTTTGACCACTCTAATTGGGGCTTTGCTCACCTTGGATTGACTTTACCGGCAACTCCATTAAGCCTTTGGTGCTCTTTGGAGCTTCACAGTATAACAGAGGATTTTTTGAGAATAAAACGTTTTATTTTATAAAAATCCAGTGTTTGCTCTTTTTCTAGCTGGGGTCTGGTGTGTCTCTAATGGGAAGTGGAAGTGCTTTTGAAGACTTTGGGACTCCTAGTTCATGGCAGGTGGCAGCATCAGATGGAGTTTGAGAGGATCTGCAGAGAAGAACGGAAGGAAATCCACAAATCCAGGCGTGTGAAGCTTGTTGTGATGGACCCAAGGAGACTCCAGGCTGGAATGGCTGCCAAAGGTGCTTCAATGAAGAGCAGAGTAAAGGGTCTGAATACAATGTGACCTTCTGAAGAGACAGGGCTGAGGGATGAATGGAGCAAAGTCCAGAGAAATCCTTAATGGAATCCTGCTGAGAGAGATCTGAAGGTTCACCATCCATCAGGACAAAGCAAAGACAACACAGGAGCAGAGAGAGGTTGTTGGGTTCAGACAGATACAGCGGGGAAAATAAGTATTGAACGCGTCAACATCTTTCTCAGTAAAAAAATTTCTAATGGGGCTATTGATGTGAAATTTTCACAACCCTAGTAATCCACACATGCAAAGAAATCAAAACAAATACAGTAAGTCCAAAAATGAAGTTAGGTGTACTAAAGTGGAATGACACAGGGAATAAAGTATTGAACACATGAAGAAAAGGAGGTGCAAAAAGGCATGGAAAGCCAATACAATACAATACAACACATTTTATTTTTGTGTAGCCCAAAATCACACAAGGAGGGCCGCAATGGGCTTTAACATGCCCTGCCTCTTGACAGCCCCCTAGGCCTTGACTCTCTAAGAAATCAAGAAAAGACCCTTGTAGGGAAAAAAAATGGAAGAAACCTCAGGAAAGGCAATTCGAAGAGAGACCCCTTTCCAGGTAGGTTGGGCGTGCAGTGGGTATCAAAAAAGGGGGATCAATACAACACCATACACAGAACAGAACACAAGTCATCCTCAATACAATATAATGGTGCAATAGAAATATTACATGTACAGAGCAGAATTTAACAGTAGATGATATCCCATAATAGGATTTGGATTTGTTCAGAGTCCTGGAGACCTCGGCCATCAAGCTGCCTCACCCCTATTGGCCATTCCACAGCTGAGACAGCGCTGAGCCAGCCAATCAGATGAAAGAAAGCCAAGAAAGCAACTCACATCTGTCACTCCTGATCACCCCACCACCTCAGGACAAATGAATATCAGCTGTTTTAGTCCTAATTGATGGCCTACCATTACCAAGGGGTCGCACAAGAAGCATCCCATGACGGGTAAAATCTAAGTGTTCTCAAGGCCTTCACAACCTTATTGTTCCGAAACACACTGATGGCATTCGTCACAGACGTACTTCTAAACTTCTGAAAGTTCCAGTGAGCACCAGAAGTGGAAAGAACATCATTTCGCCATAAACCGGCCACGACCAGGTGCTTCTCGCAAGATTTCTCTGAAAAGGATAATCAGAAGAGTCGTCCAAGAGCCAAAGCCCACTGGCGGAGAGCTGCAGAAAGACCTCCTCCTCTATACATGCTGACCAAGACTCCACTGCTGAAGAAAAAGCACATTGAAGCTCATTTTGGGAGAATAGAGTCTGGTCAGGTGAGACCAAAATGGAAATCTTTGGATATCATTACAAACCATGTTTGGAGGAGAAATGGCACTGCACATCACCCCAAAAGCACAGCATATGGTACTGGCAGCCTTCATTGAACTGAAGGAAGGATGAATGGAGAAATGTTGTGGGACATTCATAAGAATCTGCTGCCATCTACCAAGATTCTGAAGATGAGGGGGGACATTTCAGCAACACAAGGACCCCAAACACGCAGCCAAGGAAACTTTCAGTTGGTTTCAGAGAATAAAGAAAATCAAGAAGCTGCTAGAATGGCCCAGTCAGTCAATCACCCAACTTGAATCCAATTGAAAATTGATGGAAAGAACTGAAGATCAGAGTTCTTAGAAGAGGCCACCAGAACCTTTAAGATCTGAAGGCAGAAGTTTGGGCCAAATTTACACCTGAGCAATGCAAGTGACTCGTTTCTCCATACAGGAGGCGTCTTGAAGCTCTTATTAGTAGGCTTTTCTACTGAGTATTGAATAAATTTCAGTACGCGTGTTCAATCCTTATTCCCTGTGTCATTCCACTTTATGACACATAACTTCATTAATGGACTTCTTTGTATGTTTGTGTTACTTGGGTTGATACCAACGTCTGGTGTAAATTTCATGTCAATAGCCCCTTTAGAAAGCTGTTGACGTGTTCAATTCTTATTTTCCCCGCTGTTTTACTGGTCTCCATTTGTATCTGATCACCTTGCTCTCCGTGAGCTTTGACAGATCTGGATTCTTGTGTGGACCGCTTGTGTATTTAGCGGTCTGCGTGA
Organism: Erpetoichthys calabaricus; assembly: GCF_900747795.2. Classification (NCBI taxonomy): domain Eukaryota; kingdom Metazoa; phylum Chordata; class Cladistia; order Polypteriformes; family Polypteridae; genus Erpetoichthys; species Erpetoichthys calabaricus. The sequence continues at coordinate 101,608,528 of NC_041409.2, read as the reverse complement.
TCTACACTTGTATTTTGATTGAGAGATGTTCACAGGGCTCTGCATCTTCACTCAGTCAAGAGAACTTGTTGTTGTTGTTAAGTGGCTTGGGGTCAACTCTGTGAATTTTCTTGAGGGGAACTGAACCGACGTGAACGTCTCTGGAGAGGTCTGAACGCAGCTGTCCACCGGAGGTCTCCATCCTACCTGATGGGGTTTGAGAGGGTCTGCAGAGAAGAATGGAAGGAAATCCACAAATCCAGGCGTGTGAAGCTTGTTGTGTTGGACCCAAGGAGACTCCAGGCTGGAATGGCTGCGAAAGTTGATTCAATGAAGTGCCAAGTAAAGGGTCTGAATACCTGTACCAAAGTGACACTGCAGTTTTCTTTTTTGGTTTTTAATACATTTGCAAAAATTCCCAAGTCTTTATTCCACTTTGTGGTTCTGGGGTATTGGGTGTTGTATGATGAGGGGGAAAAATGAATTGAAATGATTTTAGCACAAGGCAGTGACAAAACAAAAAGTGACAGGCGTGAAGGGGTCTGAAGACTTTCTGAAGGTGTTCACTCTCAATCCAGTCACCATTTGGTGGGCCCACCATTACCCCTCCAGCTGCTGCCATTCTCTCAGGCCTACTCTTTGCCCCGTGAGTTGCAGTTCTGCACACTTTGGCTGTCATCTCATCTGGTTCTGTCTCTCCAGGTCATCCCAGTCAGCCTCCATGATGTTAAGATCAGAGCCGTGTTGGGGAGGCCACACCATCTGGTTCACAGCTCCATGTTCTTCTTCTCAGTTCTTGATGACATTGACTGTGTGATTGGAGTCATTGAAGTTGGGGCTCCTGATGGGACTGTGAGAAATCTACTTGGATTTCTTCTGCGTTGAGAATTTGATTCATTATGTACAAATCACCAACTCCACTTGCCTCAGACCTCTGCCATGCTTCACTGTCGTCTAGATGAAAGGCACGATAGATAGATAGATAGATAGATAGATAGATAGATAGATAGATAGATAGATAGACAGACAGACAGACAGACAGACAGACAGACAGACAGACAGACAGACAGACAGACAGATAGATAGATAGATAGATAGATAGATAGATAGATAGATAGATAGATAGATAGATAGATAGATAGATAGATAGATAGATGAAAGGTCCTTTATGATAGATAGATAGATAGATAGATAGATAGATAGATAGATAGATAGATAGATAGATAGATAGATAGATAGATAGATAGATAGATAGATAGATGTGTGAAAGGTCCTTTATGATAGATAGATAGATAGATAGATAGATAGATAGATAGATAGATAGATAGATAGATAGATAGATAGATAGATAGATAGATAGATAGATAGATAGATAGATAGATAGATAGATAGATGAAAGGTCCTTTATGATAGATAGATAGATAGATAGATAGATAGATAGATAGATAGATAGATAGATAGATAGATAGATAGATAGATAGATAGATAGATAGATAGATAGATGTGTGAAAGATCCTTTATGATAGATAGATAGATAGATAGATAGATAGATAGATAGATAGATAGATAGATAGATAGATAGATAGATAGATAGATAAAAGGTCCTTTATGATAGATAGATAGATAGATAGATAGATAGATAGATAGATAGATAGATAGATAGATAGATAGATAGATATCTATCTATCTATCTATCTCTGTTATATAGATAGATAGATATCTATCTATCTATCTATCTATCTATCTATCTATCTCTGTTATATAGCGCCTTTCCTACCTCACTCTCTGTTTATTTCTTTCTCTCATTTTTGTAATTCCTTCACATGATGCAGGGCATTTCCTCTTCCTCACAGTTCTATTCCAACCACACAAGGTTCACTGTCAGTCTTTCTGTTATATAGCGCCTTTCCCCGCCTCATTATCTGTTTGTTTCTCTCTCTCTTTATTTTTCCCATCCGCTTCAGATGAGACAGGACGTCTCCTCTCCTCTCCTCTCCTCTCAGTTCCATTCCAACTGCTCTCGGTTTGTTTCTTTCCACTTCATCTCAGTGGGTCTTGATTGCAGTGCCCTTATTGAATGTCACCGTTCTCAAATGCTTAAACAGTTAATTAATCCTCTGGTGCTACTTTTTTTTTTTTTTTCTTTTCTTTTTTTTTTTCCTGTCACATGCTCCCAAAACCGAATTTTTTTTCTTCTTCTTCTTTTTTTTCTCTCCAAGATCAATTATGGTTTCTTCTGAGCAAATGTAATTTTGCTAATTTATCTGCCATCCTTTGCGTGTTTTCCTCTTGCGCCGGTGGAGTGACTGTGTTTGCCTTCAACAGATGTGACTTTGAGTGCATTGGAGAACACTTTATGCATTAAGCGGAGAATTCGAAATGAACAAACCCTTTAATGATTTACTCAGCCCAAGCAGACACTTAAAAATTGACACTGAAACCAAGAAAAATTACTTAAAGGATCGGTTACATCTAAAATGATGGAATCAATAACAATATTTTCCCTGGGACTCTATCTCTGTGATAAGCCAAATCCTGCCTTAAAAGCCGCATTAAAGTTTCATAGCGACGAGCGGGCTGAAGCCGTTGATCATCTCTGGACAGCTGCCTCGGCCTTGTTTAAGGCTCGTGTTATTCTGCGTTTCAGTGTCATCTGCTAATTGCCCTTTTTTATGGACACCCGATCCCATCGTATTAAATGCAACTCATAAAAGACCATGAAAGACATTTTGTGGGGACATCAGAAAACAACAAACACACAGCCACACGTTCCGTGAAAAAAATCCTGAAGGCCGACGTTGTCGCCGGTCTCGTGTCTCGGCGGCGGTGCCACGTTAGGCTTTTTACTTTGAAATTATTCAGCACGTCTGAATTTTCTCGTGCTTGAGATTCGATTGTGTCCGCATAATAAATATTCATGCAATCAAAACCTCCTTGCCTTTGGAATCAAATAGGGAACTGGGAATCACAGGATGATTTCCATCATAAATAATTTGATATTTGGAATCATGTCAATGTTTATCAAAAAATCACCGTACGGAATATGATCTGCGCTTTGTAAAACTTTACAATGAAAAACTGCAAAAATTGCTCTGGGCAGCAAGGTGGTACAGTGGGTAGAGTCACAGCCCCTGGGTTTAACTCCTGACATGGGGACCTCTTTTATAAAAACTTTGTGTGGATTTGGGCATGAAAACGAGCGCACGCAGAAAAATAAAACCAGCAACAACAAAATGCGCTCGCAAAAAAAAATAACGATAAAGAAAAAATCAGATTTACAAAACCTGTGGCAAGCACATTTGACTCAATTTACTTTTTATAAATCACCTCGTAAAACAGCTCACGTGAACGAGCCCCGAAATATCCATTTATGAAGCAATCTGTGATTGGCTGGGCTGTCGAGACTCCGCCCACCTGCACTCATGAGTATCTGTGTGAGCGCTCAAGATCACATGTGACTTTACAGCGCCTCCCCTCTGGGTTCTCTGGGGGGATCATGGGAAAGCGTAAGGTGCCAGCATCTGAGTGGGCATCTTCTATCACCTGGCACATGCAGTGATGTGACTGCTGTTACAACTGAAACACTTAGGGTTCAGCCCGTCACCTTACTAAGAAGCCAGCCATCTTGTCCAGAAACATCATGTCTGTCAAAGCTGCTTTTGTCAGGCTCATCTCGGCATCACAGATGACTTGTGTATTAATGGAGTGTCACTTCTGATGGTTAACAAAAGTAGCCTCATTCTTGCATGGTGTCCTTATTGCAAAATGAATGCAGTCAAGAGATCTGATTATGTTAGCTGAACGGAACACTGCGGCAAAAATTTAATTTTTATGTTGGCAAAAATCTGTTATGTTTTATGTACGTAAACCACACCATAAAAAAACTGGATGTAGTGCCTTGCCAGTCAGCTAATGATTTCCAGCATGGCGGGCAATGTGGAGTGAAACTTGGCCGAGTTACTCCTGGCTACACCTTGGCTAGTTGTCTGAGAAGTGACATCGGGTGGTCGATATAAACTGATGAGAAACTTCTTCAGTGCAAATACACAGTATTGGCCCTCTTAAAAGCAAGGTAAAATACAGTCTGTGCGTCATAGTCATCGTTTCTGAGGTGTCATATGTTTATCACATCATTGCGCATTCTAATGATGCCTCATGATTTGAATTGTTATACACAGCAGTCGTCATTTAGCTGACTTGGCTGCATTACCCTACTTTAACAAAGGTGTCGCCATTTCCCCGTTTCTTCAAAATGTTGTGTATGGGTGGGTCAGAGTTGCTGTAAATATGCACATGTTCCCCTCTTTAGTTTTCTTTTAGAAATTCTGATGTTTGTGCAGGATGTCGTGTACACACATTTGGAGTTTCCTTTTGTGCAAACACAAGTTTTATAGTTCAGGCCCCTGGTTGTTATCCATGTGAAGACAGCACACTCTCCTGAGGCTTTCCTCAGTTACTCAAGGTTCCTTATACATAATAATAATAATAATAATAATAATAATAATAATAATAATAATAATAATAATAAGAAGAAGAAGAAGAAGAAGAAGAAGAAGAAGAAGAAGAAGAAGAAGAATTTTTATTTATTTATTTATTCTAATATGCCCTGGAAAGAACAGATGTCTCATCTCAGCCCTGCTATGATAGACTTTGGACCTCAGACACTCATCCATGCTAAACAGGTTCAATAATGGATGGATGAAGTATTAATCATATCAAAGATGCCAAGGTTAATTTAACTGGCATCACTAAGCTTCTCAGGCATGAGCGAGTGTGCCCTGTGATGAGCTAAACCATTTTCTCCTTTGTACCCAATGCTCCCATGCTGAATTCGGCAGGTTATTTTTTTTAATACCAAATCATCTTGTAAGCTCACTACAGACCGTGAGAGGGGTCACATGGCAGCTGGAGCCTTTCCCAGTAAGCAGTAGGCGCATGGCAGGAACAGTCCCTGGACAGGGTGCCAGCCCATCGCAGCGTGAACACACACACGCACACGGGCCACGTCAGTGTCACCGATCCACCTAACCTGCATGTCTTTGGACTGCGGGGGGGGGTGGAGGGGCCTGAAGATATGGAGAGAACATGCAAGCAACATGCAGGGAGGACTCGGGATGTGAATCCTAATGCAAGGCAGCCACTGTGCCCTAACCCTAAATCTAACTCTAATTCTAATGTTCTTTTTTTATATTATTATTTGCAAGGCACAAATTTTCTGGCTTTATATGCATAAAACCACAGGGCACGCTGGCACTTGGAATTTGGTACAGCCCTGTTGGGTTCCATGGGTGCCTCCAGGGAAGCTGCAGAGCCATATGATGGATTTCCGCCACACATGGGAGTGATTCCAGGTAATCCCGATGAACCACCTGGAGCACTCCCAGGTACTGAATAAAAGGAGCTGCCTCACTCCAGTCTGAGAGCCAGAATTGGGAGGAGGAAGACGAAGCTTGCTGGGAGAGGAGTGGAGGTGGTAGAGATAGAGAGAAAGAGGAGGAAGAAGAAGACAGTGAGGAAGAAGAAAAAAGAAGAACTGAGGGAAAAGTGCTGCCCCACAGAAATTTCTGCCTTCCTTTGTCTGTGTTTGGGGAGCTGTACTGCCCAGTATTCCACAATATATATATATATATATACAGAGAGAGAGAGAGATTTATATATATATATACAGTATACTGTGGTGGGTTGGTGCCCTGCCCGGGATTGGTTTCTGCCTTGTACAATACAATACAATACAATACAATACAATACAATACAATACAATACAGTTTATTTTTGTATAGCCCAAAATCACACAGGAAGTGCCACAATGGGCTTTAACAGGCCCTGCCTCTTGACAGCCCCCCAACCTCGACTCTCTAAGAAGACAAGAAAAAAAACCCAAAAAAAACCTAGTAGGGAAAAATGGAAGAAACCTTGGGAAAGGCAGTTCAAAAAGAGACCCCTTTCCAGGTTGGGTGTGCAGTGGGTGTCAAAAGAGTCAATACAATACAATACACAGAACAGAACAAATCCTCAATACAGTATGAAATAAAAAGTTTTTTTTTTTTAGAAGTAAAAAAAAAAAAAAATTAGAAGTATGGAGCAGAATTTAACAGTAGATGATATCACATGATAAGATTTGGATATATTTAGAGTCCTGGAGACCTCATCCATCAAGCTGCCTCCCCCATTTGGCCATTCCATGGCTGAAACAGTGCTGGGCCAGCCAATCCGATGAAAGGACTCCTCTACCCCACGATTCCTGCGATCCTCCATCAGGGATGACTTTACCTTAGGCAGGCAAAACAGCTTGGCAGGTGGGCAGTGGCACCAAGTGGCATATTTGAGTACCGAGAAGAGAAACAGAAAAGGTGAGGGTTATTATCCAATTCTAACTATCATGTTACTTATGTTTTAGTGCTAATGACTAACAACAGAGATGCAGTCTGTACAGTTAATCAGCAGCTCTAGTCAGGGTGTGCTAAACTGAAGTAGTGAGTCTTCAGCTAGGATTTAAAAGCTGAGACCGAAGGGGCATCTCTTATAGTAGCAGGCAGACCACTCCACAGTTTAGGGTCCCTGTAACTAAAAGCTTGACCTCCCACTGGGTTAGGCTTAGGGTTAGGTCTTGTGCCCTGTGTTGGCTAGGATTGGCTCCAGTAGAACCCCGTGACCCTGTGTTCGGATTCAGCGGGATGGAAAATGGATGGATGTATATATATATATATATATATATATATATATATATATATATATATATATATATATAATAACAATATTCATGCCTTATGAGTGGGATGCTCAGAGGTTACAACACCAACAACAACAACATGTATCTCTATAGCACATTTTCATACAAATGATGTAGCTCAGAGTGCTTTACAAGATGAACAAAGAAACATTTGTAAGAAAAAAAAATAAGATTAGGCAATACCAAGTAACAAAGTATAAAGTAAGGTCAGATGGCTGGGAGGACAGAAAAAACAAACAAAAAAAATAACTCCAGAAGACCTCCACAAGCACCGGCAAGAGGAGATGGCCAGGAGCAGGTCACCACCATCTTTAATAGGTGGCAGTGTTCCTCTAAGAGAGTCACAGTTTGGACACCCGCAGGGCAGCATGGGAGCTGGAGTCTGGAGGTGCAGCCCTAGCAGATGACAGAGGGCACTGCCAGGCTTTCTCATAACCCAGAAGTGCTTACAACTGACTACTTCACATCACCAGACTGACTCCTCGGTCCTCAATGAAAGAGACTGCACTGCTTTGTCCAGACAAGTCAGAGGTGTTGAGCAGAGACAGCTAACACTCGACTGGAGGAGGAGGAGTAGCAGTGCGGTGGAGAGAGAGGGAATGGAGGAAGAAGAAGAAGATGAAACACTTGTGTGATTGTTAAATAAGATATTGTGTAAGAAAAACCCTTTTATTGGAACCCGTGATTGTTTTGTGCATTTATATTTAGGGTTTGGGGCTCAGTGGTGCCCCCTAACCTTCACAATATACATAATGTTTATGTCTTTTATTATCAAGATAGCATTAAACTGATTTAAAAATATGGCCATGGCATTCCCAGTGTGTAATGCAACTTGAAATGACTGATTTTTATTTATTATTCACTTATGACTGCCAAGCTCCATTTTCAGTAGAAATTCTTTCAGTGTCCTAATGGTCAGCTCCCTGAGCTTATCCGTAATTAGTCATCTTTGCATACTAGTTGGTTATTAGAGAAACCTTTAGGATTGCATTAACACCGCTGACACTCTGCCGTTCTGTTTCGCTGGCTTGCAAGGTCCTGGCATTCCTAGAGTTCACTCATGGGTTCAAAAAATGGCCAAAATGAAGCTGCTTTGTCAAGAAATATGTCAGTCTAGTGATGTTTCGCAGAATGAAAGATACTGCATGTGACAGATGGCCAAGAGACTGAAGATTCCTTACAATGTCGGCTATGACTGTCTTGAGAGAAGAAGGCAAACTGGATCTGACCGGGATAGAGAAAGAAGAAGGACCAGAGTGACAACTACACAAGAGGAGAAGAACGTCAGAGTGTGGAGTGTGAGAAACAAACACCTTCTAGGTCCTCAGTTGTCTTTTTCACTAAATACAAAAGATGACTCTAAGATACTGGCCATAAACTACTTTCCCAGTCATCTTCTGTCCTTTGTCCATGTTAGCTTATTCTTTTTATTTGCCAGTTGCACATATGGCTGCCTGTCCCGGGTGTGTTCCTGTTTCATTTCCTATGCGGGCTGGGATTGGCTCCGCCTCAGAGACCCTGGTCTGGAAATAGATAATCACGTGATACATGACAATCACCTAATAATAACGTGATTTGTTCTTTGAAAATTCTGCCTCTAAGGACTGCACCCCGACACTGCAACGGGATTTTATTTACCGCACATCACCTCAGTTTTAAATATTCACAGCAAATCCATCAGAAAATCCGTCCATTAAAAGCGTCTGTCGTGCGCAGGCGCACAGGGCAGGCGGCCTCTCTTCTCTTCTCCAGATCCCGGATGGGACGCCAGTTCAGCTGCAGGGCACACGTGCGACTCTCTTGACATTTGAGAAACAATGCCACGAACATACAGGGACAACCTGCACTTTTTTGGGATTGAAAATATTTGTATGTGGAGTGCAGACACGTAAATCCGTAAAGCGAGCCGTGACGTCGACCGGGGCTGGCAAAAACTGCCGTGAAATCACAGGCGGCTTCTTATTTAGTTGTTCTGTGCCGTCAGTCCACAGCCAGCAGGCTGATCATCTGGAGGAGCGCGAGTTGCCCGATTAGAAAATAGATAGATAGACAGATAGATAGATACGCAAATAAATAATAATAAAGCGCAAAAGAAGAGATCTGAATGATAATAAGTGGTCGGTGCCCGGCACTGTCCGTCTGCGCATCTCCTCTGCATTTCGGTGGGTATAAGGACGTGCCATCTGATTCCCCGCAGCATCCTTACATGCGGGGGGCATTTCTTTTTATTCTCGCCCACTAATGAGCAACCGACACTGCGGGCAGGCAGCATGTGATCCCCTTTGGAGGTCACCCTCGCAGATCTCCTGACACGGTGCAACCTTGCTCAGGCTTTGGAGATCGGATGAAATCCGTCTCCAAGGTGATAAAACAGAGGCATGAATTGTACAGTGCGTCTACTTCGGTTTAAGGGGGGCGTCGGCGGGGGCTTCATTTGATTTTTTTTTTTTTTTATTCCTAGGTTACCAAAATGTTTAGCTTGAGTTTGGAGAACTGTAGATACCGGCTATAGTCTTCATTTCCATTTTTTATGGTTAAGCATCTGCTCGAGTGTCCGAAAAAAAAAAAAAGTTGAATAATAATTAGTGGAGGCCGACAGGAGTTGTTTTTGTTCTAATTAAACGATTGCGAATGCGGCTGGTGACGTGATTAAGGAGTAATGGCACCGCGGAGTGCAGCAGTGTTATGCTGGAGGAAAGTTCTGAGAGGTCAGCACGTTCACGTTTTTATTATGTAATTAAGCTAAGCGAAGGGAAACATCTTTATTTCCACTATTTTATTTATTCTTTTTTTTTTTAATTTTATTTATGACTCCACAAGTAAGGCAGGCTTGCCTGGTGACCTTGGACGAGCTAAGCAGCGCTAATTAAAAGCCTGCAGCCAAACAGCGCGCTCGGTTTGATTTTGCGGCGTTTGTGAAACCCCGACGGCGACTGAGGAGGACCCGCAGAAACGCGCACACTCGGAGCACAGGCGACAAGAAAGAAATACAATATAAATAAATAAAAAAAAAGAAAAAGAAAAAAAAAGAAAGAAAGGATATGCTGCTTGATAAGCATTCTGTCTCCTTTTTAAAAAAATCAGCTGACCGCTTTGTCGTTTGCAAATGTGACCCATTTATTTTTATTTTATTATTTTTTCCCCCCCATCTCTCACAATCAGTATTTCCCTTGAAGAAGTGAATGCCAACATAAATGAATAATATTTTCATCAGGGCTGGCAAGACTGCACCCTGGAAGTAATGATTTCATAAGAGCAACTGCAGCAATTACCGTCGTCCCCCGGCTCCTTTATCAGGGTCTCTGAGGAGGTGAATGAGGAAAGATTATCTTTCAAAGGACTTGCTCTGATTACAGTTGCATTCCCTGATCACCTAACATGACTGCAGAGACTCGCGGTGATAATGTCGTATTTATTAAAGACAGGCTATTTAAGAGGATCGATACATTCAATCTTAGGCTGGGCTCCCGGCTTTTTGAAGGCTAGAATAGCTGACACACTGGTCATACTAGAGCGGCTTGTGGTAAAACATTCTGCGCTAAGCTTTTTTAATGCGCTTATTAAAATCAATAAGGTTAACTGCTTTTGCCAAGATTACAGTCAATAAAAATGGGAGCTGTTCGATACCAAAAAAATATATTATTATCTTGAATTTCTTGTACGCTGTTAATTATATTTCATCCATAAGCCATATAATACTATTGAGGGAGATGTTATGCCATTTGAAGTGGGAATTTGAATTTTTCCCAGTTCCTGGTTGGGATTTTTTTTTTTTTTTTTTTTTACTGGAACGGCTTTCCAGAGATGGGTGCAGCTGAAGACCTCCGCCGCTCTGCCGTTCAGCAGCTCCGCTCGACATCCAATGGAAATGCAGGTGCGTGTCACATGGTGTACTTGACTTGAGTTAGATAACTCCTCCCCCAACCCCAATCTTAACCACGGTGTTACTATAATAGGCCGGTGCTGTCACTGACGCGCACAACAGAAAGTGACAACCACCTCAATGGAGTGGAGCTCTGGAGGTCCGCAGCTATTTGGGAATTTCAGGGCTGGTCTGTCAGGTTTGTCTGACGTCAGTCCAAAATGGTGCTGAGTACCGCCAACTTTAGTGAAAGCCGTGGAATGAGGTTGTTCATCTCCACACCGGTCTATCTATGTCTTTTTAAACCTCTCCGCCGACATGTCGCTACGGTGCTTGCATACGCAGAGTACAGCGTAATGTGTTGTTATCTACGGCTACTTACAACAAAGGTTCTTCCTGCATGCGTCCATGTTAGTTTTCCAAATGTTTTACTGGAACGCGGTCAACGGTGGCTGTGACGTCATTCCCAGCTCTGCCATTGCATGTGGTAATCGATCTCATTTTTATAGCATGCTGGTCCGTTCATCTTAAACAGCACTTGCTACTCCTGAAGACGAAGGTGCCGCACACTCTTAAAAACAGCTTGCCGGATCAATGAACTTAACTGTGTTATGTGTTCTGTCAACGATCAACTCCACAAAAGTGAGCCGAGTAAATAAAAGTCATTACGCTGCGTTCCACGTACGGCGGAAGTCGGATGTCAGCGCTGGGAATGACGTCACACCCCAGTTTTGACGCTGTGAACACTAGAGGGCACTGTCGCGCCCCAAACCCAACACACTGAAAAAAAAAAGTGATGATTCACACTTAATATTTTCAATCTGAACCAATATAATTCTTTTTAGCTTATTGATCCCACAATTTTTAAGTTGAGGCAAATCATTTAGAGTGATTGGGTGCAATTCACTTGTTTTATACTAAATCTGTTTTTTAAGTTGTTCTTCTTTTTTGGCAGTTGGAAAGCCAGCATGCTGGAAAGTTCGACCAGAAGAATATACAAACGGCCCCTCAAACACAGCACACGAACAAACTAAAATATTAAGTTAACTGAAATAGGATTTGTATGTTTATTCCCTCCACCATAACTTACTTTAGTAGAAACAAAGTTTTTTACTTTGATTGAGATCTGAAACCAAATATTTCAAGCTACAACACTAAATGACTAATCTTAAGTTGCTTGAAAAAGAAAATTTACGTTGAATGAACAACATCAATGTTATACTTTTTTCAGTGCAGACAGACACCGAGGACACGAGTTCAAAGCACCAAGACTCGGTTTATTCTTTTTAAATTCTTCACCATGCTCTCCATCACCACAGCCACAAGTAAATAAGTAACACTGGCCACAATTATTCTTTCTTTCTTTCTTTCTTTCTTTCTTTCTTTCTTTCTTTCTTTCTTTCTTTCTTTCTTTCTTTCTTTTCTCCTCCACACCTCCCAGCAAGCTTTGTCCACCTTCCACCCGACTCTGGCTCTTCGACTGGGTTTAAGCTGCTCCTTTTTATATTGCCCAGTCCGCCCACATGACCTGAACCAGGACACCTCCTGGTCCCCGGTTCATTCACAGCACCCCCTGGCGGCACCCAACAGGGCTGAGAATGAAGAACTCCAAGTCCCATGGTGTCCACTTCTGTAAAGCAGGGGAGGTGCCCTCTACTGTCTTTGGGGAGGCAGTGCCCTAAACAAGCTGCCTTCCCCTATCCTTCCATATCCTGGGTCTCTTACACCGCGTGCCAGTAAAACATTTGGAAAACCAATATGGAGTTTTTTTTTTGTTTTTCTGTCCACCCTGGCCATCGGACCTTACTCCTTTCTATGTTAATTAATGTTGTCTTATTTTAATTTCTTATTTTGTCTTTATTTTTCTTCTCTTCATTATGTAAGCACTTTGAGCTACTTTTTGTATGAAAATGTGCTATATACAGTGGTGTGAAAAACTATTTGCCCCCTTCCTGATTTCTTATTCTTTTGCATGTTTGTCACACAAAATGTTCTGATCATCAAACACATTTAACCATTAGTCAAATATAACACAAGTAAAACACAAAATGCAGTTTGTAAATGGTGGTTTTTATTATTTAGGGAGAAAAAAAAATCCAAACCTACATGGCCCTGTGTGAAAAAGTAATTGCCCCCTGAACCTAATAACTGGTTGGGCCACCCTTAGCAGCAATAACTGCAATCAAGCGTTTGCGATAACTTGCAATGAGTCTTTTTACAGCGCTCTGGAGGAATTTTGACCCACTCATCTTTGCAAAATTGTTGTAATTCAGCTTCATTTGAGGGTTTTCTAGCATGAACCGCCTTTTTAAGGTCATGCCATAGCATCTCAATTGGATTCAGGTCAGGACTTTGACTAGGCCACTCCAAAGTCTTCAGTTTGTTTTTCTTCAGCCATTCAGAGGTGGATTTGCTGGTGTGTTTTGGGTCATTGTCCTGTTGCAGTACCCAAGATCGCTTCAGCTTGAGTTGACGAACAGATGGCCGGACATTCTCCTTCAGGATTTTTTGGTAGACAGTAGAATTCATGGTTCCATCTATCACAGCAAGCCTTCCAGGTCCTGAAGCAGCAAAACAACTCCAGACCATCACACTACCACCACCATATTTTACAGTTGGTATGATGTTCTTTTTCTGAAATGCTGTGTTCCTTTTACGCCAGATGTAACGGGACATTTGCCTTCCAAAAAGTTCAACTTTTGACTCATCAGTCCACAAGGTATTTTCCCAAAAGTCTTGGCAATCATTGAGATGTTTCTTAGCAAAATTGAGATGAGCCCTAATGTTCTTTTTGCTTGACAGTGGTTTGCGTCTTGGAAATCTGCCATGCAGGCCGTTTTTGCCCAGTCTCTTTCTTATGGTGGAGTCGTGAACACTGACCTTAATTGAGGCAAGTGAGGCCTGCAGTTCTTTAGACGTTGTCCTGGGGTCTTTTGTGACCTCTCGGATGAGTCGTCTCTGCGCTCTTGGGGTAATTTTGGTCGGCCGGCCACTCCTGGGAAGGTTCACCACTGTTCCATGTTTTTGCCATTTGTGGATAATGGCTCTCACTGTGGTTCGCTGGAGTCCCAAAGCTTAGAAATGGCTTTATAACCTTTACCAGACTGATAGATCTCAATTACTTCTGTTCTCGTTTGTTCCTGAATTTCTTTGGATCTTGGCATGATGTCTAGCTTTTGAGGTGCTTTTGGTCTACTTCTCTGTGTCAGGCAGCTCCTATTTAAGTGATTTCTTGATTGAAACAGGTGTGGCAGTAATCAGGTCTGGGGGTGGCTACGGAAATTGAACTCAGGTGTGATACACCACAGTTAGGTTATTTTTTAACAAGGGGGCAATTACTTTTTCACACAGGGCCATGTAGGTTTGGATTTTTTTTCTCCCTAAATAATAAAAACCATCATTTAAAAACTGCATTTTGTGTTTACTTGTGTTATATTTGACTAATGGTTAAATGTGTTTGATGATCAGAAACATTTTGTGTGACAAACATGCAAAAGAATAAGAAATCAGGAAGGGGGCAAATAGTTTTTCACACCACTGTAAATAAATGTTGTTGTTGTGGACACATCCAGGGAAACCTGCTTGTGCTCGCTCCGCTGGAAAAAACAGCAGTTGATAACAAGGCATTAGACGACATCCGGCACATCCAAACGTCGTAGTGACACGTCCATGGAGAGAAGCTGGACAGCACTGTGTGAGACACAATGAGACACAAACAGACAGGAGGGCCGAGTTGGAAATCTGACTTTTGTGGGGGGGGGGGGGGATTCCAGTTCCAGAACTCGGAAAGTCGGACCTCCTACTTCAGAAGGAAGGCAGCATCACATCAGTCAACATCGGGTGCTTGAGGCAGAGCCATTTAACTTTACTGGATTTACTATCCCCAAATATTCCTTTTTAGTTCTATGAACTAAATGGATTTTTAGTAGAGGGCTGGGTGGTCTTTTGACCTGGGACCCCTACAACGTAACTGTTTTTTTTTATGTTCTGTACACCCCAGCCATTTGACCTTATCATCATTTAGAAACTTAAAAAACATTTCCATGTTCTCTATTTTAAGGACTCCACGGTGGCACAGTGGTAGCACTGCTGCCTCGCAGTTAGGAGACCTGGGTTTGCTTCCCGGGTCCTCCCTGCGTGGAGTTTGCATGTTCTCCCCGTGTCTGCGTGGGTTTCCTCCGGGCGCTCCGGTTTCCTCCCACAGTCCAAAGACATGCAGGTTAGGTGGATTGGTGGTTCTAAATTGGCCCTAGTGTGTGCTTGGTGTGTGGGTGTGTTTGTGTGTGTCCTGCGGTGGGTTGGCACCCTGCCCGGGATTGGTTCCTGCCTTGTTGGCTGGGATGGGCTCCAGCAGACCCCCGTGACCCTGTGTTTGGATTCAGCGGGTTGGAAAATGGAAGGATGGATGGATATTTCTCATAACTAACTTACGTATGTGTATATCATATATCCATTGTTATTCTTATTTAAATGTTATTTATTTGCCTTTGCGTGTCATTGGCTCTTTGACTTGTTGTAAAGTACTTTGAGCTCCATGCTGTGTATGAAAATGTCTGTTAGATATAACTGTTCTTGATGTTCTTTATGGATGTGGACAGATGTGTTGGGACCCCTTCATGAAAGTAGAAGACCAACCATCACACATAGGCGTACTGGGGGGGCAGTTTACAGGCTCAAACAGTTCTATGCATCAGTTGGACCTGAACTTCTCTCCTCTTGTTTCCCTGAAGTTTAGCCGAATGCCCCACCTCTCAGTGACATCACCACCGGCCCACCCACTTTTGACATCACTCATGGCCAAACCTGATGACATCACTTCCGGTACCCAGAATTCACCGTCCTGCCACATCATTTCCTGTTCCGGCCTCACTGACTCCTCCTCCTCCTCCTCCTATCCGCCATATTCATAGAGCAGACTCAGCCTGTCAGTTCAGTTATGAACTCCGATCTGTAAAGATTTCCTTCTTTTATTTTGCTGATTATTTTCTATATTGTTAGGTGGCCGTCCCCCAAACCTTTTTCTTGTCTGCCGCCTTATTGTTTTAGCACACCCCCCCCCCCCCCCCAAATTGTCTTCTGAACCAACTTGAAGCTGACAAGCGTAATCAGCACCCATCATTGTTCATTCCATATTTAACAAAAATCAGACATTGCTTCAAGAGTTTTGATTCAATGGAATATTTCAAATAAGAAATAATGAAATAAATAATTATAAGAAATAATTAGCAATGTGAGACTGAGGGCGCCCCCTACAGGGGTGTTTCCAGGTTTGCACCCCGTATTGATGAGATGAACTCCCAGCTTCCATGAATCTGAAATGGCCAAAAAAAAATATGTACTGCCTTGTGAAAAAGTAAGTGCACCCCATGAAATGTGCTATTTTTTCATTAATAGATGTGAACATATGAGTTGATCTTTATTTAAACAACATTTTTAGGTAAAGTTGATGTAATGATATTTTAAAATTTTCAATAATTTATTCATTAAAAAATGAACAAATACAACATCTTTGTCTGTAGAAAAAGTAAGACCACCCTTGGCTATAATATCTGGTATTGCCAACTCAAGTCGTCGTTTCCTGCTATTGTCCAGCACTTTCACACATCGACTGGCAGAACGTGTCCCTTACTTGACCGTGCAGCTGTGGGATGTCCGAGGGGTTTCTTGCATGCACAGCCCCATTTAAATCCCCCCAACAGTGGATCTGGCCTTTCCAGAATCCTCCACTTCTTCCTTTCCAGCCACTCCTTGATTCATTTACGTGTGTTTTTTGGGTTCATTGTCGTGTTGAAAGGACCACAATGGGTGGAACTTCAGTCTTCTGACCGATGGTTTCTCATTGTCCTCAAACACCTTCTGGTAAAATGAAGAATCTGTAGTGGAGCTTATGGTGGTCAGCTGCCCAGGCTCTGATGCAGCAAAGAAACTCCAAACCAGCACAGTTCTTTACAGTTGCTCTCAGCTTCTTCCGGTCAAATGTTGATTTTGGATTTAGCCCAACGTGTCATCTGAATCTTTGGCCAAACAAGTCTATCTGTGTCTTGTCCGTGCAGACCACATTGTTCCCGAAGTTGTGATCTTTGCCTAGGTGATCATGGGCACACTTTGGCCTTGCCCTGATGTTCTGTCTGCTGCTTCCTGGACACATGTTCCATGTAGATCTCATTTATGAAGCCCCTTTCCAGTGAGAGACTCATGCACTTTGACATCAATAGTGGCCACCAAAACATTAAAACATCAAAAAGATTTAGACGAAGACGGGTCATTCAGCTCGATAAAGCCTGCTGGTCCCATCCACCGTGTTCCTCCAAAAATATCACCAAGAAGAGCTACCTGGAGTTCCTGTGATGAAATTTTGGGCTTCTTAAAGACTTTGTTCAGTGGTGTGTATTCTGCTCTCGAGTTGAACTTGTTGGGACAGCCAGACCTGGACAAGTTAGCAGCTGTTTGAAATTTTCTTCACTTGTAGATGATCTTCTAGCCCAGTGGTTTCAAACTCCCAGGGTCGTCTTAACAGCATTATAGGCCCCCCAGGTAAAGCAGTGCATTAAGACCCAACTCAACTCTACTCAACCAGCATCGATGCAGCCTCATGTGTCACTCAGCCTGAGGCTCACGCATTTCAAATTTCATTTCTGTTTGGGTGCCGTTTAAGGAAAAGGAGTGAAGAAATTCAGGGGAACAAGTTATAAAAAACAAGTCCATTAAAATCAAAGGAAAGGGAGTTAATTAGCAGCAAAAATGGATCACCAATTAAGAAAAGGGTTAGAATGAAAACCTGCAGCCACTGCGGCCCTCCAGGACCGGAATTAGAGACCACTGGGCTAGACAGTGGGATGGTTGATTTCTAAATGTCCTGGAGATCTTTTCCATCCAAATTCTTTCTCCCGGAAGGCCTCAGTGAGCTCTAGTCCTGGTCACAACAGACACTTTAACAACAAAGAGCAAACCAAAGTAAACCTCTGAGGCAGGCCAGTCTTAACGGCATTATAGACCACCAGGGCAAAGCAGTGCACTGTGGACCCCTACCTACACAAGCAATCAGCAAGTCACAACATACAGAGATTAGCATGGCGCCCCCGGGCATTAAGGTGTAAATCAGACAAGATCCACCATGATGATGTTCTGATTGTTTGCTCCTGTTTTGAATTTGAGTTGTTTGTTTTTCCACATACTTTTTACGTTCATTTAAATAATACAATGGACTGCAGAATGGAAATGCGGCCTGATATTTGTTGTATTGTATAACCTTTATCTGAAGATTCCGGTTAAAAGGCGGTCAAATCTGAACATGTCCACTGCCACACAGGTGCGCGTGGGATTCAATTAGAAGGTAATTCCTCACCAGGCCAGAGGGTGGCAGGGTGCAGTAAACGGTTCTCTTTTATCCCTGCAGACCAGACACGAGAAATTCTGCCTGATTCTGACGATGTCAGCTCCGGGCCTCGATGATGTCACGTCTGCCGACCTGCCTTAAAATTAAGACAACCTCCACTTTGTATTCAGTTCTGTTTTGGACTCAACTCTGTACACATCTGTACTTAATCTGTGCCTTTTGCAGTCAGGATTCAAGTATACGGGTGGCGGCCCCAAACCTTTCTTCGTGTGTCGAGGCTTTATTTATTTTCACACCACACTTGTTAAAATATTTCACTGGGGGTACTTACTTTTTCACATGACGGTAGAAGGATATCTAGCGATGGATATTCATGTAGGTATCTGTCTTTGAACCTCCTCAGTCCACTTCAGTACCAACCACAGTGGCACCTTGGCTTGCCAGCTCGATTCAATCAAATATCAAATAAGCGAAAAGGAAGAAGACGCTGGCACGAACGAGATGGAGGATTTGCCCGCTTCTCCAACATGGAGGATTTGGGTAGCAGAAAAAGAACAAGTTGTTTGCTCCAGAGTCCAATTAGTTTTGCATCAAAGTAGATGAGGACTAAACACTTTAAATGGTTGCACCACCTTTGCAATCCCCCCACCCCAAAGGCACTCCATTGTTCCCAGCTTAGAGGTCTTTGCTTTGTTGATCACAGCGAGCTCCAAGAGCCACCCCACCTGGCTGGACCCTAACAGGAACATATCAATTAATGGCCATCAGTGGAGATGCAGTGGGGTAATCCTCTCATTAAACTCTTTGAACTTTTGGGGGATGAGCGGAGATTTGATGCATCTTGTTGTAGTAAGCGGCTTAGGTGTGAGAGCTCCGCTCAGCCATAGTAAGTAATCACTTGACAGGACCTCCTTTCTTTCTCCTGCCTGAGGTGCTACGGACTTCCCCTTTTTTAAAAAACTTAATTCCTTTTATTTGGAAACTAAACACGACAACAGAAGACAACTCAATCAAACAAAGGGGGACAACACAGCAAGAACAATAATCCACGATGACAAACAGAGTGCCATCTACAGTAAAATGGTTCTTTGTGTTGGATAAGAGATACAGAAATTAGGACACTCTAGATGAGAACAGGCCATTCGGCCCAACAAAGCTCGCCAGTCCTATTCACTTATTTCTTCCAAAAGAACATCAAGTCGAGTTTTGAAAGTCCCTGAAGTTTTACTGTCTACCACACTACCTGGTCGATTATTCCAAGTGTCTATCATTCTTTGTGTAAAGAAAAACTTCCTAATGTTTGTGCATAAATTACCCTTCACAAGTTTCCAACTGTGTCCCTGTGTCCTTGATGAACTCATTTTAAAGTCATCCGTCTCAATCCACTGGACTAATTCCCTTCATAATTTTAAACACTTCAGTCATGTCTCTTCTTAATCTTCTTTTGCTTAAACTGTAAAGGCTCAGCTCTTTTAATGTTTCCTCATAACTCATCCCCTGTAGCCCTGAATCAGCCCAGTTGCTCTTCTCTGGACCTACTCTAGAGCTGCTATGTCCTTTTTGTACCCTGGAGGCCAAAACTGCACCCAGGACTCCTCACCAGTGTGTTATAAAGCTTGAGCAGAACCTCCTGCGACTTGTACTCCACACATCAAGGCGCTATATAACCTGACAGTCTGTTAGCCTTCTTAATGGCTTCTGAACACTGTCTGGAAGTCGATAGCTTAGAGTCCTCTATGACTCCTAAGTCCTTCTCATGAGGTGTTCTCTCGATTTTCCGACTGCCCATTGTGTATTCAGACCTCACATTTTTACTTCCTATGTGTAATTCTTTATATTTACTGACATTAAATTTCATTGGCCATAAATCTGCCCAAGCCTGTCTGCTGTCCAAGTCCTTCTGTGATGATATAACGGATTCCAAATTATCTGCTTATCCACCTATTTTGGTTTCAACTGCTAACTTAACCAGCTTGTTACTGATATTCCTATCTAAATCATTTATATATATTAAAAATATCAGCGGCCCTAGCACTGACCCCTGCTGGACACCACTCTTAACATTGGCCACTTCTGATGAGGTTCTTCGCACCATCACCCTCTGCTTCCTGTGTCTGAGCCATCTAAAAACATCACCCTGAACTCCCACTTCTTTTAATTTGATGCCCAACCTCTCATGTGGCACCTCATCAAATGCTTTCTTAAAGTCCAGATAAATAATAATATCATCTGCTCCATGTTGATCATATCCTTTTGTTGCCTCCTCATAGAATTCCAGCCTGTTAGTAAAACACAACCTCCCTCTTCTGACCCCATGCTGACTGTTCCTAATAACTCCTGTCCTTTCCAGGTGTTGCTCAATCTTCTCCTTAATAATTCCTTCCATTAATTTTCCTGTGATGCATGTTAAGCTTACTGGCCTCTAGTTGCTTGGATCTGCCCTGTCACCCTTTTTATATAACGGGGTGATATTTGCCATTTCCAGTCCTTCGGAATCTCTCCAGTGCTCAGTAACTTCCTAAAAATATGTGTCAAGGATTTATATCTGTACTCGCTAGCCTCCTTAAGAACACGAGGATATATATTATCTGGTCCTGGTGATTTGAACTTATTTAATCTGAGCAGCACTTCTCCCTCTACAATTTCCAAATTCCTCAGTACCTCCTTAGTAGTCCCTGTTACTGCTGTGAGGTTATCCACTTGCTCACACTTCAGAAAAATGTAAGTTTAGGGTATCCGCTATTTCCCTGTTTGTATCTTTTAATTCCTCTTTACTATTTCTGATGCACTTGACCTCCTCCTTGACTGTTCTTTTACTACTAAAATACTGAAAGAATCTCTTAGGGTTGCCTTTCACCTTATCTGCTATATTCCTCTCCAACTGTCTTTTAGCCTCCCTGATATGCTTCTTAATGGTCCTTAATCCTTCTTAATAAGAGAGCAAGTAGAAGAAAAAGGTGAACCAGGCCGGGACGTCCACTTTAGGGTTACAAGTTCTAAAGACAATCTGAGCAGATCAGCCTAAAGAGAATTTGATTTTTTGTTTTCCAGTTTGTGGTGGTATAGAATCTCGTTTTACCACAAAAGGTGGATTGGGATTCTTCCAGGTGAAGTTGGCGGACCCCCTTCACTTTTTTCACATTCTGTTCTCTTTTAGCCGTGTTCTAAACCCATTGCAATTCATTTTTGTCCCTCATTAAGCAAAATTCAACACCTCAGATGCTGGTACCTCACGTTTGTTCTCGATTTCCATCTCCTGATCACTTGCATCAAAATCAGAGTCCAGCAAGTCAGATTCCGATTCAGCAATAACACACAAAACGTCATCCAGAGAGTATTTTGCTTTGCACATTCACTTTGGTCACTCGCCAGATGTCGATGCCATTTTAAAGGTTGTTTGCTCTTTGCTATTCGTGCACAGGCAGGAAACTGAAGTCAAATCAACAAAGTTAACTTTCCTTCTAGCAAAGAGAGTCGAACTAAAACAAAACGGTGAGATTTGTCGCAGATTACAGGTGATTACTGTCCTCTACCCTTGGATTTTGACAAAAGTCGACATCCGCCCTGAAAGAGTTAACAAATTTACTACAAATGAAAAACCAAAACATCGCATTGACACCTTGAAGAATTTTAGTCAGATAAGGCAGATGGAAGAGCAGATGAGAGAGCATCAAGAAGAGATGGGAAAGCTGTTGACTAAAGGAAATCCAAGGGTCATGTTTGGAGATGGAGTCCCAAATGAAAGATTGGTACCAAGAATATGGAGGAAGAAAGGAAGGAAAGGGGGCACCGAAAAGAATGAAGAATGGGAAGGCAGCAGGGGTGGATGAAATATCAGCAGAACTGTGGAAGAGTTTAAGAGAAATGAGAGTAGATGTGTGGTGGGATCTCATGCAGAAGATCTCTGAACAGGAGAGAACAACAGAAGAGCGAGGGAGCAGTGGGATTGTATCCATGTAGAAGAAGAAGGGTAACGTTCAGTATTGTGGAACTACAGAGAGATTAAGATGATGACACACAATGAGAATTTGGGAAAGGGTTAAAGGCAGAAGGCTTAGGGAAGAGACCACCATAGGTGAGGAGCAGTTTGGTTTTATGCCAGGGAGTGGAACCACTGGTGCAGTCTTTACCTTGAGTCAGCTGATAGAGAGAACAGGAAGGTCTTCATGATGGTGTTTACTGATTTGGAGAAGACTTATGATGGAGAGCCACGTCGAGAGACCTGGAGGTGCATGAGAGAGAATGGAGGACCAGAGAAGTGTGTGAGAGCCCACCGTCCAGGAAATGCATGAAGGAGTGAGGACCTGGGGTCAGAGTTACAGACAAGACCCCAGTTAGAGGAGGAAAGTCTTCATCAGGAATCTTCTGTAAGTCCTGACCTCTTTGATCTGATTATGGAAGTGTTGACTCATGATATAAATGACCAGTCCCCCTAGCACAGGCTCTGTGATGATGACACTGTGTTGTGTGGCAGAATGGAGAAGAGCTTTGGAACACAGAGGACTGAAGATAAATACGAAGAAAGCAGAATATCTGAGATTTAATGATGATCAGGATTCAGACGTTAGCATGCAGGGGGAGCTACTGAAATGAGTTTATAAATGTAAATATCAAGGATCAGTGGTAGCCCAAGGCAGAGAATTAGTGTGCAGTGTGGATGGAAGAATTAGAAGAAGGTGTCGGGTGTGTTGAGTGATTGAAGAATTAAGGTGAAGGTTAACGGTAAGGTTTAGAAGACCAACAATGAAGTGTGGAACTGGGAGATGGACAGTAAAGGGAGCGCAGAAGAAGAAGTTGAATGTTACAGAAATGAGAATGTTGAGATGGATGTGTGGAGTTTCAAAAAAGGACAGAATAAGAAATGAGACAATCAGAGGTACAAACAAAAGTAGGAGAAACATCTAAGAAAGTACAGGAAAGTAGGATGAAGTGGTACAGACATGAGACGGGAAGAGACAAGAGATATTTGGGTAAAAGAATGGTGGGAACAGATGAGAAAGCGAGGGAGGCTGAAGTGGAGGTGGATGGGTAAAGGAGAAGAAGATCTGAAGGAAAAGGGGAGGAGGTGTAGGGCCGAGCTGAATGGAGAATGTTTATCAAGTATATTGACTCCACATGGAAGTGGGAAAACATGAAGAAGAAGACATTGACATTTTGAAGTATTCAGATCTTCTAATTAAGACACTTCGAATTTGGCTCAGGTACATCCCATTCTATTGATCATCATTGAGATGTTTCAACGCCTTCTTTGGAGTCCACCTGAGGTCAATTCAATTGATTAGACAAATTAGGAAAGGTGTGCACCTGTCTATAGACGGTCCACCAGTTGAGCAAAAACCAAGCTATGAGACCAGCAGGGCTTAGAGACAGGATTGTGTCTGGGCCAGGCTGCAGTGTTGAAGGTTCCAAAGAGCCCCGTGGCCTCCATAATTCTTAAATTGAAGATGTTTGACTCAGCTATGACTCTTCCTAGAGCTGGCTACCAAGCTAAACTGAGCAAATGTGGAAGGAGGGCCTTGGTAAGAGAGGTGACTAAGAACCCAATGGTTGCTCTGGCTGAGCTCCCATGTGAAGATGGGAGAAATTTCCTAAAGGATAACCACCAATGCAATGGATGGAGTGGTGCCCCCTAAGGATCTGCGCTCGTATCCGGAAGGTTGCTTCCAAAGTGGATCCTGCTCCACTGGGCCTTTGAGTAAAACCCTTAAACTGCAATTGCTCCAGGGACGCTGTAAAATGGCTGACCTTTCTCTGACACCAAGAAGTGTGCAAAAACTAACACAAGAAATTGTATAAGGCGAAATAAAGAGCAGAAACACTCCACTAATCTGAGCTTTATGGTAGTGTTGATTGGCCACATGACACATGGAGCTTGGAGTTTGCAAAAAGCTACCTACGGGACATTTGGGCTATAAGAAACAAGATTCTCTGGTCTGGTGAAATCAAGATTGAATCATCTGGTCTCAGTTCTAAGTGTCATGTCAAGGATAAGCCAGGCACCTCTCATCACCTGTGCAGTACCAGTCCAGTGGTGAAGCTTGGTGGTGGCAGCATCAGGAACTGGGAGACTGTTCAGGGTTGAGGGAAAGCTAATTGAAGAAAAGTATGGAAATGTCCTTAAATAAAACCAGCTCCAGAAAACTCTGGACCACATACTGGGCTGAGGGTTTACAATCGAGTGGGACAATGAGCCTAAACACAAAGCAGATATAGAAATGTGCCATGAAAAAATGAAAGGAGATGCCTTTGAGTTGGAGCTCGTGTCGTGGATCTTGAAAAAATGCAGACTTCTCTTCAGGGAGGAAGAGGTAATGAAGTCACTTGATATCCAAACCTCTGAACTGGGGGTTAAAAAGGAGAGGATGTGACGGTGAGTGCCTCCTCTCTGCTGGATTTGGTACTGCTCACCTTAGTGGAGAACTGAAGGTGTCCTGAGTCACCCACACTTGACAGGATTTATTTAACAAAAGACAGCAAAATGCTCTAAATGTACAGAAGTCCCAAAAGCTCTTCCAAAAATTTCCACTGTGGGGGGTTCTGTGAGTTCTGTGCAGGGTGAAGGCAGACCCTCTGCGTGTTTCCCAGTTGATTCTGGGGTCCGTCAGTGGTGTATTCTGCTCCTACTCTTTGCAGTGCTTGTATGGACTGGGTGTTGGTCAGTGTCATGGGGTCCTGTGGCTGTGGGGCATCTGTTGGTGAAGAGAGACTCACTGATGTTGACTTTGCTGAAAATGCTCTTCGCGGAGTCAATGGAGGGTCTTAATGGGCACTCTCAAGAGACTGAGTGAGGAGTGTGAGTGTCTGGGCTTGTGAGGGTCCTGATAAAAACCAAGAGCCAGGCCTTTAATGACCTCTTGGGCATGGCCATCAGCAGTGTGTCTGTTTGCAGAGAGTGTCGACCTCGTCGAGAGGTTTACTCACCTCAGCGGTGACATTCATGTGACTCTGGTGACTCTTCCTATGAAGTCAGTAGACGGACTGGGAGAGCACTGGGGGTCATGAGGTCGCTGTAAAGGGGTGTGTGGCGCTCCTGATATCTGCAAAAGGACGAAGGTCCAAGTCTTTAGAGTCCTGGTGCTTCCTGTTTGTTAGACATGGATGCTATCCAGTGACCTGAGATGAAGACTGGACTCCTTCATGTGTGTCTCTTCAGAGACTCCTTGGTTACCGCTGGTTTGACTTTGTGTTGCTCACAGAGTCTCAAATGAGGCATGTGACCTGCATTGTGATGGTGTGTCAGTTACGGCACTACGGCCATGTGGCACGATTACACGAGGGTGACCTGGCTCACAGGATCTTAATTTTTGAGGACCCAAGTGGCTGGACCAGAACAAGGGGACGCCCACGTAACACCTTGCTGCGGCAGATAGAGGGTAATTTCCAAATGGGTGGTACTGGACTGCATGTCTGCCTGAGGGGCTGCCAACCAAGCTGTTTTGTCGTTTGGTGTGTGCGACAACTTGCTGTACCAGTGCCTACTCCCCGACATGACCTGACCTGGGGGACACAATCAGAAACTCTGGCTACACACAAAAAAGGCCTCATGGAAGAAAAAGAGTTATTGTTAATAAAAATGCTCTGACAGAACATGAAGCTCCATAGAAAACAGCTGGCAGGGAACCCATTCTGGAAGACGTGTAATTCTCTCCAGTCGTCTGCTCTGCTCTGGCATTTTGTGAGTTTGAAGTGGACGAGCGGGGAAATGAATTATTCTGGCTTGCAATTCAGAGGAAGTGACTTGGCAGGCAGCCCAAAGCCAGTGACCACTTGAAGATTGATTTCATTTATTGGGATTTCATTACTTTGGTGGTTTCCTTCCATTAATGGGCCTTCAGAAGACTGATGGAGCGGCAGACCTGCAGGTAAGTGGCAGAGCCAATCAGACAGCGGCCTGGGATGTGGGAATGGGCATCGGTGTCAAAGTGGTGCCAGGGCTTCATCCCTGGCTCTGGTGTTAGTTCTTTCTTTCTTTCTTTCTTTCTTTCTTTCTTTCTTTCTTTCTTTCTTTCTTTCTTTCTTTCTTTCTTTCTTTCTTTAGTTAGTTATTTATTTCTCCATTTTATTGTGTATTTGTTGTTTTGTTTTCCTTTATTTGCTAATGAAACATGTCCTGTTTGTGAATTATTTTCTGCTATCGTCTTCTGATAAATTGATTTTTCTTTTATTTTTTTGTCTTGCCTACCACATTTTATACCCAAGGGGTGAGGGACCTCCATCAGCCTTTTACTCGGACCTGAGAAATCTCAGTGCTTTCCTGAGACATCAGTTAGCTTATGGGCATTTGTTCTTTCAGATTCTTATCATTTTTTGTCTGTTTTATTTATTTTTTGAAATCCCTATTTTTGAAACGTTTCTCTCTGTCTTTAGAGGTTGATTTTTAGGGGATGTCAGCTTGGTTTCTGTCATTAACATGGGTGTGCCCTAGCATAAAGTCCCCCGGAAATCTATAGTAAGCAGTCAAACAAGTGTAAGGATCCACGTTGACCTTAAAGCAAAAAGGGGCAAACCAAGAACCTTCATAAATCACCATTAAGCTCCAAAGAGCAGAAAAGGCAGAGAAGGAGCTGCCAAGACAAACAAGACCCCAAAACACAAATCTACAAGTCAAACACAGAGCATAAAGTTCAGAATATCCCATAAATCTACAAAAGCACACACATAATCCCAAGAGCTCGTCAAAGCCATCAAGCACATTCAATGAAGCGCATTGGGCAGTGTGACTGTGCAGCCTTTATAGGCCTGGGGGCGGATCTAACTGGGAGATAGACAGGTGGCCCCGCCTCTTTATGAACCACCCACAATACACCAGGAACATAGCAGAAAATACCTAGAGACACAGAAACTAAATGACTAACAGCACCGATAAACTGATATGTAGCCGTAGGAATAACAAACATGAACAACGATATCAACATAAACAAGTCAAAGTGAAAAAAAAAAAGAGGCGAAACTGGAATTTGAACCCCAGCCAGGGGAGGAACCAACAAGCTTGAGTAATAAACATCTCATGAAGAGGGGTCTCAGAGATTCGGCAAGGTGTGAGTGTGAGCACATACACACTCCAAACACGCCCTCATCTGCAGACCAGGAGAAGCCATTTTGGTGCCAGGGGATGCCAGCCTCTTTACCAGGCTCTACAACTACAACAAACAGCAGACTTCCTAGAAGCTAGTAGCCTTAGCACACTGTATAGACACGGCCATGGGAATCAAACGAGGACGAAGGAGAAAGTGAACGTTTGGTAGGGGTGATTGGACACTAATAATGCTGTTGATTCTTTGGTTTATCTGCCTTATGCACTGTACATTGAGTCCAGGGTGGGCGGTCCTTCTTACATTACTGCTGAGGCTCCACCCCCAGGCCTATTTAAGACACTAGCAGGCCTTAAGCTGGCTGCTGTAGCATTCAAGTCTGCTTCTGTCTGTTGTGATTGTTCTCCTTATGTAAAGACTTTTCTGATCTTTGTGGATTGTTGAACATTTGCTTGTGTTAGTAGAATTAGTTTACAATTTCTTTGGGTTGTCTTATTTGGGCAGGCCCATTTGAATCAATTTTGGCCTTATGCTTGCTTTGTTTTTTGAAATCCTCTGTGAATAAATCCTTGCAACATGTGAGCCAGGGGTTTATGATTCCCCTTTCTCTTTTTATATCATTAGTACACTCATTTACACAACATACCCTAGGACTGTCCACGTGATGGGAACATGACCGCTCCAGTTTATTATGAGAGGTATAACATACCATAAGAAAGAAAAGAAAATATTCCAATTGCTCAATGGGTGATAAGCGATGCCGCAGTCCAGGACAATTTACTGCCAGTTGCCGACTCACAGGGCTGCTTTTGGAGCCACAAAGAAAGCTCTCCATTACGATGTAAGAATTTCAGGGCTGACCATGAGCTTGAGCTCACATATGGCGTATTGAAATCCATGGAAAGCAACGCCTGGAGAAGTGACAGAGTGCCCACAGCATGTAATAGAGCCTTAGCCACTCCTGTCCAGTTTGAATATTTAACAAAGTATGAGGGTCGGGAGATCGTTCTCTTGTCTTATTTGAATAATTTTTTTGCATAACCTGACATATCACATCAAAGCACGTTGTCTTAAATGGGTTGAGGTGAAGACGTTACAAAACAACAGAGGTGCCACATCAAAAGAGTGTTGAGAAGGGATGACGTATTCATTCGTAAAAGGAAACTCGGGGCGAAAATGTAGAAGGACTAGGGGCCTTCGCCCGCCAACCCCCCTGCCCGCGCTACGTACCAGCAACTTTGCGACTCTGCCACACGCGTATGTGGATTTCACTTTCACCAAACAACAAATCTTTTAATTCTCGTGAATATGCCTCTTCATTGGGATGAAACCCTACTTTTCCCTGATGGCAACACAAATTAGATGATCTACAAAACTTTAAAGCCAAACAATATCTACAGTACATACAGTACTTCTGTCACATCACCTATGCCCATATATTCGATCTCTTTTCGCTTTTACCTTTTCGTCTATCGCATTGAATTTTGATTCCGTGTTTGGAATTCCATTGTGACGACACAATGTATAACTGCCTGTGAGTGAGTATCGTTTCTTTCTCTCTACATGAACTGTGTCTGCCAATAGCATTCACACAAATGAGCGATGATTGAACCGTGTGCGTGGTTGTAAATGTCTTAGATGTGGGCGGGACTTTTCCAAATCTCTTTGCATAAACTCTTGTCTCGCGTGGCTTGAAATTTTCTCTCGTGGGATTTCACTTTCACCATCTTTTAATTCTCGTGGATACGCCTCTTCGTTGGAAAGAAACAACTTTTCCCTGACGGCAACACGAACTAGACAATCTACAAGTCTCTGACTTAAAGTTTAGATCCAAACAATATATTCAATCTCTTTTTGCTGTTCTGTTATTTCGCCAAGTAATAATTTCCATTTGTTAGCGCTAATTTCAATCTGTACTATCCTTTTTTTTGAGACTTTTGAATTTTCGTACTTCCATTATCTCTGACCCGCTCTGCATGTGTATCGCGCCAACGTTTTTGAATTCTTTACGACGTTCTACTTTGTCATCTACTCTTAGTCTTTTATTTCCGGCCCCGTGTGTGGTGAAATCTCTTGGCACAAAGTCTCAACTCGCGGGGCGTGAAAGTGTCTTTCTGAGAAAATCACATCTCATCCCAAGATTTTTTTATTATAATA
Organism: Erpetoichthys calabaricus; assembly: GCF_900747795.2. Taxonomy (NCBI): domain Eukaryota; kingdom Metazoa; phylum Chordata; class Cladistia; order Polypteriformes; family Polypteridae; genus Erpetoichthys; species Erpetoichthys calabaricus. The sequence continues at coordinate 101,579,432 of NC_041409.2, read as the reverse complement.
GAGAGATATGTCAAGTACTTTAGGTGATGTGTGGCCTTCCTACTCCACAGTTAAAACCGTGCTCCTCAATTTAAGACAAAGCACGTCCTGGGACACCAAATGAAGTGGAAATCCCAGAAAACGTGGATGCCATTCATTCCATGATCTTGGTGAATCGATGAATATCTGCTAAAAACGACAGCAGAGGTCCTGTGCAGGCTACACCATACGTGAGATCTTAGAGAAGAGGAAGCTCTCAGCCAAACGGGCCTCTAAGTGCTTCAATGCTGTCCAGAAATGTGATTGAGTGGTTCTTTTACAGGATATTTGGGAGCCTTTTTGAAGGGATCCTGTGGGATTTCTGAATCTGCTTCTTACTAGGGATGAAAGTTGTAACCACACTTGCACGTACGCTGCAGAGACCAAGGAACAGTCCAAAGAATGGGGACGAGCATCCACAGGAGGTCAAGACATAGAGGTCAGCAGGCAAGGTGACAGCTTCAGTCTACTGGGACCAAGCTCTCTCTGTCAGAATTTGGACCATGAAATTATGCGCTGTCATAAATAAATTGACAAAGAAACATAAATAAAGAGTTGGGGAATTGTCCCCTTAGAATGTCTGGATGAAAAGACATGCAAAAAAAAAAGGTCAAAAAATATGAAGCATTTGACCAAATAGACATGCGTGTTGATGCTTGATATATGGTGGCGACCGGAAGGAAGTGTAGCTGGAAGTGACGTCATAGCGGTGGGACGGAAACGACGTCTTTGTGATGAGACCGGAAGTGAATGTCATCGGGATGGGCCCGGAAGTGACGTCGTCATGGTGGGAGCGGAAGTGATGTCATCTTCAGGAGTCATTTTGGGGAGCCAGAAATGATGACGGTAAGTGAGCTAATTCACTATTGTTCTTCCGTAATTCTGTCGAAAGAAGGAGAGAGACGTTAGTACTTAATGGTGATTAACTAATTGATACATCTCATAGCCATTAATCGATTGTTTGAGTGAACTCACACCACTTTAGGGGTGATTGGCAAGCTGATTGATTCACCTCTCATATAATGATATTTGATTGACTGATTGACTGATTGATTGATTGATTGATTGATTGATTGGATGTCCTCTAATGCTGATTGAGTGGGCTGTCTGAATGCACAACACGTTCATAATCATTGATTGATTGATTAATTGAGTAATTGATTGATTGATTTCACAGTTCTACTGTGTGACAGATAGGGGGTGCCACTGAGCCCCAAACCCTGGGCACAACCAAGACAAATACAGTCCGGGGTTCAAAACAGAGATTTTTTATTATCAAAATACATCACAAAGGTTTCTTCTAAGGGTGTACAAGCATGACAACAATTAAATTCTCCTTCCTTCCTTCCTTCCTTCCTTCCTTCCTTCCTTCCTTCCTTCCTTCCTTCCTTCCTTCCTTCACTTCTCTTCTCTTCTCTTCTCCTTTCTTCCACCTCCCTCCAGTGAGTTTTGCCTTCCTTCCTCCCAAGTCTGATTGATTTGGAGGAGCTTGGATGGCTTCCTTTAATGTTGGACCTGGGAGTACTTCCAGTGCCAGGGCGTAGTCTGATGAAAGCACCTCTTGTTCAGATAGAAGCCCCCTAAAAACAGGGATCACAAATCCCTGCAGCACGGCCCTGGCAGGGCTAGCAGCGCAGTAGGGCTGACTCACTGCACTACAACTCCCATCATGACCTGCAGGTGTCCACATGGTCCTGGAATGCTGCCATCTAGTGGATGAAGGATAAACATATATTTTGAAGGAGGAGCCTTCCCAGTTTGCTCCTTTGTTTTGTCCTCCTGTCCAGGTCAGGGTCTCATACTTATGCCAGTCCCCTGCTGTCCTTCCATTCAGGCTTCTCTTCTCAGCATGTGTTCCCCTTTTGTCCTGGGCAGGATGCCGGATAATCCTGACTGGCACTTACAACTGTAAATTGGAGACTGGTTAGGGCTACAGACTGGTTAACTGAGTGATTCTCCAGTCATAAGACGATTGTTGATAAACTGGTTGGGTGAACTCCCACCTGTTTTATGGTGAATTATTGATTGTTCAATTCCAGCATCATATAATATGATTGATTGATTGATTGATTGATTGATTTCCCAGTCACATAATAATAATTGATTGGCTGGTTGTTGAATGTCCACACAGCGTCCCTGAAGTAAGGACTGATTAATTAGCTGTCTGATTGACCAGTTGATTGTTTGTGAGAAGCTGCTGCCCGCATGACTCAAGGTCTTTTCAAATACTCATGTGCTGGTTGCCCTGATGAAGCTGATTCTCTGCAGCGCCCCCCTCTGGCCACTCTCCTCATTTTTCACCCTCAGATTCTGTGCGGACCACAGGCTGTGATATTAGAAGTGTAGCTGTGAGTGCTGCCCCCTATTGACCCATGATGACATTACAGGGGTTGGCCAGCACTGACCATTAGTGCCATCCTCCTGGGATCCTGTGACAGTCACATTTGTAAGACGGCCCCTCACTGGTGACGTCCACTTTACAGTCCGGACGAGTTCTCCACTCACTAGTAAGGAACACAAGACAACATGGCTGCTAACCTCTTAACATTTTTCCTCCCTCTTGGTCATAAAGTCCAACTGACCACACCGGTCCTACTCCAAACTTCTTTCCTGAGCTTAAGTGTCCTAATCCCGGTTGTCACCTCTGACCCTACAGGTATTATGTAGGTCGGTAAAAATGAATGGCAATGTGGTGACATAACCAGCTACGTGAACCTTCTACCCTCGATGTCACAAATGCTGACCCATCCAATGCCTGAGCCACAGAGACGGGGGCTTCTCCTCCATGTAGTGCAACAGTCTGAAAGCTGCATTGTGACGAATTGCTGGGACGGCCAGCAGGGTGCGGGGGGGCCGTGATGCACGCCGCGGCTTCATTAACAGTTCATTAAGCTGATTTGCGTGAACTCTCCACCTTTGCCTGTGACCTTTCAGGATCAGCCATCAGGTTGCTTCCTGTTAACAGGGCCTAAATCCCGGCTTTATGATCCTCACGGTGCGACAGAAAGGCATTAGGCGTCCACCCGCTGGCAGGAGGAAACGCCATTGACGGCCCCTCGTGGCTCCGTCCCCCTCTGCTCAAAGGGTAAGCACACATTGCTTTGTGAGGAGGCCTCGCCGGCTCCTCTCACCTTCATTGTCATCCTACAATAGGATGAGCGCAGGGCCGCGTCCGGCTTTCCAAGTCTGAGAGTGAGGGTCTGCAATGAGAGGATTTTACCTTCACTATACTGAGACCTCCAGAGAACTCTGTGGACGGCCCTCTGCCTGCCCTTCATTCTTTGACAGGCTGCCATGTTAGCCTTATGGCGACCAGAGAGCAGAGCTGGGATGGGAAATCCAAAGGGTGCAACTGCTGTCAGACTGGTGAGGGGGCTCTGTTAAAGTCTGGGCCTACTTGCCCTCCGCTGAATCGTTTAATCATTGCGCAGGCTGTGAATGGCGCTATATTGAACCCTGAGAGTCTGACTAACCACTGAACTGCTTTCAGATGGGAAAATTTGTGTAAAGGTGGGATAAACTCTCCGAGTGGACTGTGAAAGGCACTATATACTAGACTCATTATTCACTAAACAGAATTCATTTACTGAAACTGTGAAAGGCACTATACTGTATAAGAGTTAGATAAACTCACTATTCCCTAAATTGACTTCATTTTCTGAAACTGTGAAAGGCGCTGTGTACTTGTTAGCATGACTTACTATTCACTAAATCGATTTCAGATTTTGAAATTGTGAAAGGCGCTATATAAGAGGTAAATAGGCTCATTATTCATGAAACTGATTTCATTTTCTGAAATTTGGAAAGGCGCTATATATTAAGAAGTGTGACTTACTATTAACTAAACTGATTTCAGTTTTTGAGACTGTGAAAGGCACTATATAATAGGTAGATAGGCTCATTATTCACAAAATTGATTTCAGTTTATGAAACCATGAAAGGCGCTATATAATAGGTAGATAGCACTATATAATAGGTAGATAGGCTCATTATTCACAAAATTGATTTCATTTCTGAAATTGTGAAAGGTGCTATAGTATATAGCAGTCAGACAGACTCATCGTTGGGTAAATTGAATTCATTTACTGAAACCATGAAAGGCAATGTATAATTGTTAGTGAGACTTACTATTCACTAAATCGATTTCAGATTCTGAAACTGTGAAAGGCACTATATAAATGTTTGACAGACTTACAATTCCAGTATTCTGTATTCAGTGTTCTGCAGACCATTAAAGGCACCGTATTGCAGTTTGATCATCTTCAGCCCTGGTTGCAGGTGTTATGGACAGGACTCTCCATGGCTCATGGTCCCTGAGACCCGCACTGACGACTGTTTTTCACTTCTATGGACAGAAGACGTGATTGAGGGTTGGGGGTTTAGGGGAAAATGATAAGCTTAAGAAAAAGTGGGAACAGAGAAGCAGAAAAAGAACCTGGGAAATCAAAAAAGAGAAGAGAGACAAGTAACTGAAACCCAAAGAGCAACTCTTTGGAGTTACTGGGACGTGGAAAAGCCAAAACTGTGAAAGGCACTAAAACCAGGTGACAGTTAGGACCCTGCAAGTCACAGTGTCTTCATTTCTTGATATAGTTTGTGAAGTATTTAAATAAATTGAACAAGAATTCTTAACTTTCCAATTAAACAGGTAAGAAGCTAAACAATCAATCAATCAATCAATCAATCAATCAATCAATCAATAAATAAATACTCTGAAAGGTAAGGCTAAGAGCAAAAAATTTAACAATTAAACACAAAAGCAAAGGCTTAAGAAGAGCCGGTGGCTCTCTGAACTGGGCTGCCTGTATTGCTTTGTAAGAGCTTAACAAACACTCCATTTGGTCTAAATAAGATTTATAAAGGACCAATGAACTTTAAAATAAATATTGTGCATCTATGAGTCATTTACTGCGGCGTCAGAAGGCTTTAGTTGCTGTTAATACGACTTACAAGTGCTGGTGACACATAAGAATAAAGGCTGTCCATACTGCATCTGTGGGTCACCTGCTGCCATGTAATGACACCTCAATGAACGCTTAAGTTTATAAGACTTGTAAAGGACCGGTGACACTTTATCATAAATGAAGGGCATCTTTCAGTCACCCACCGCTGTGTACAACTTTGATAACAGCTTTCAATGTGTTTATGAGGCTAGAGAGGCCAGTGAGTAGAGCTACAGTGCATCTGGAAAGTATTCACATTTTGTTATGTTACAGCCTTATTCCAAAATGGATTAAATTCATTTTTTTCCTCAGAATTCCACACACAACACCCCATAATGACAACATGAAAAAAGTTTACTTGAGGTTTTGGCAAATTTATTAAAAATAATTATTAAAAATTGAGAAATCCCATGTCCATAGGTATTCACAGCCTTTGCCGTGAAGCTCCAAATTGAGCTCAGGTGCCTCCTGTTTCCCCTGATCATCCTTGAGATGTTTCTGCAGCTTCATTGGAGTCCACCTGTGGTAAATTCAGTTGACTGCACATGATTTGGAAAGGCACACACCTGTCTATAGAAGGTCCCACAGTTGACAGTTCATGTCAGAGCACAAACCAAGCATGAAGTCAAAGGAATTGTCTGTAGACCTCCGAGACAGGATTGTCTCGAGGCACAAATCTGGGGAAGGTTACAGAAAAATTTTTGCTGTTTTGAAGGTCCCAATGAGCACAGTGGCCTCCATCATCCGTAAGTAGAAGAAGTTCAAAACCACCAGGAGTCTTCCTAGAGCTGGCCGGCCATCTAAACTGAGCGATCGGGGGAGAAGGGCCTTAGTCAGGGAGGTGACCAAGAACCCGATGGTCACTGTCAGAGCTCCACAGGTCCTCTGTGGAGAGAGGAGAACCTTTCAGAAGGACAACCATCTCTGCAGCAATCCACCAATCAGGCCTGTATGGTAGAGTGGCCAGACGGAAGCCACTCCTTAGTGAAAGGCACATGGCAGCCCGCCTGGAGTTTGCCAAAAGGCACCTGAAATTCTCTGGTCTGATGAGACAAAGATTGAACTCTTTGGTGTGAATGCCAGGTGTCACGTTTGGAGGAAACCAGGCACCACTCATCACCAGGCCAATACCATCCCTACAGTGAAGCATGGTGGTGGCAGCATCATGCTGTGGGACTGGGAGACTAGTCAGGATAAAGGGAAAGATGACTGCAGCAATGTACAGAGACATCCTGGATGAAAACCTGCTCCAGAGCGCTCTTGACCTCAGACTGGGGCGACGGTTCATCTTTCAGCAGGACAACGACCCTAAGCACACAGCCAAGATATCAAAGGAGTGGCTTCTGGACAACTCTGTGAATGTCCTTGAGTGGCCCAGCCAGAGCCCAGACTTGAATCCGATTGAACATCTCTGGAGAGATCTTAAAATGGCTGTGCACCGACGCTTCCCATCTAACCTGATGGAGCTTGAGAGGTGCTGCAAAGAGGAATGGGCCAAACTGGCCAAGGATAGGTGTGCCAAGCTTGTGGCATCATATTCAAAAAGACTTGAGGCTGGAATTGCTGCCAAAGGTGCACCGACAAAGTATTGAGCAAAGGCTGTGAATACTTATGGACATGGGATTTCTCAGTTTTTTTATTTTTAATAAATTTGCAAAAACCTCAAGTAAACTTTTTTCATGTTGTCATTATGGGGTGTTGTGTGTAGAATTCTGAGGAAAAAAATGAATTTAATCCATTTTTCTAAAATGTGGAACAAGTGATGCGCTGTGAATACTTTCCGGATGCACTGTATAAACTCTTGAGACAGATTGTTAGGAAGTCACTGCGCACTGGGGAAATGATGAAGGACTGGAAAATGGCAAATATCATCCCGCTATATATAATGGGTGACCGGGCAGATCAGAGCAACTACAGGCCAGTAAGCTTAACGTGCATCACAGGAAAATTAATGGAAGGAATTATTAAGGAGAAGATTGAGCAACACCTGGCAAGGACTGGAGGTATTAGGAACAGTCAGCGTGGGGTCAGAAGATGGAGGTCGTGTTTTACTAACAGCCTGGAATTCTATGAGGAGGCAACAAAAGGATACGAGCAGAGTGAAGCAGATGAGATGATTGATGTGGACTTTCAGAGAGCACTTGATAAGGCGCCACATGAGAGGGTGGGCATCAAATTAAAAGAAGTGGCAGTTCAGGGTGTGGAGTGCAGAATTGGCTCAGACACATGAAGCAGAGGGTGAAGGTGTGAGGAGCCTCATCAGAACTGGTGATGTTAAGAGTGGTGACCAGCAGGGGGCAGTGCAGGGGCCGCTGCTATTTTTAATAGCTATAAATGATTTAGTTGAGAATATAAGGAATAAGCTGGTTACGTCTGCAGATGATACCAAGATAGGTGGATTAGCAGATAATTTGGAATCCGTTATATCGTCCCGGAAGGACTTGGACAGCAGACAGGCTTGGGCAGATTTGTGGACAATGAAATTTAATGTCAGTAAATGTAAAGAATTACATGTAGGAAGTAAAAATGTGAGGTTTGAATACACAATGGGGGGTCTGAAAATTGAGAGTCCACCTTATGAGAAGGATTTAGGAGTCATATTGGACTCTAAGCTATCCATTTCCAGTCAGTGTTCAGAAGCAATTAAGAAGGCTAACAGAGTGTCAGGTTATATAGCGCCTTGATGTGTGCAGTACAAGTCACAGGAGGTTCTGTTCAAGCTTTATAACACACTGGTGAGACCTCATCTGGAGTCCTGGGTGAAGTTTTGGTCTCCAGGCTACAAAAAGGACATAGCAGCACTAGAGAATGTCCAGAGAAGAGCAACAAGGCTGATTCAGGGCTACAGAGGATGAGTTATGAGTGAAGATTTAAAGAGCTGAGCCTTTACAGAGATGAAGAGGAGACCTGATTGAAGTGTTTAAAATGATGAAGAGGATTAGTCCAGTGGATTGAGACTGTTATTTTAAAATGAGCACAGGGACACAGCTGGAAACTTGTGAAGGGTGAATTTCACACAAACATTAGGAAGTTTTTCTTTACACAAAGAACGACAGACATCTGGAATAAGCGACCGAGTAGTGTGGTGGACAGTAAGACTTGAGGGACTTTCAGAACTCGACTTGATGTTATTTTAGAAGAATTAAGTGAAGAGGACTGGCGAGCTTTGTTGGACTGAATGGCCTGTTCTCATCCAGATTGTTCTGATGTTCTAATGAGGTTTGGTCCTAATATGACTTATGATGGACTGGTGGCTCTTTATAATAAATTTTGAGCGTCTCTGAGCCCCCTTCTGCTGCCTATGGCCTCCACACGGCACCACTGACGCTCTGAATCAGCCTGCACGCTCTGCGTCTGTGAGTCGTTCCCTGCCATGTAATGTAATCGTAATAAACGCTCCGTTTTAAGACTTGAATGGCCGATGGCGCATCATAATAAACGTTTGTCATCTTACCGCTGTGTAAGGATATAACGACGGCTTTATTTCCTTAATTAACGAGTGGTTGTGCCTTCACGGACTGGTCACGCTTCCTCTGTGTGTCGCTTTTTAAAACTTTGCCTTTGTTTGAGAGGCTAAAGGAGTCACCATTTGCAGGACCCTCAGTGCTACTAAGCAAAGCAGCAAGTGCAGCAGCAGCAAATAAAAACATGGATTCCAAATGCCACAGAGTTGGAATTTCTAGTTTGGCCACTTTGGGTTGATTTTGTCCCCCATTTTGTTTGCTTTTCTTTTTCTTTGACCTCCTACTGGAATAACGATGGACGGATGAATGGAAGGGCGGCTGGACGTTTCACCCTCTCACACCTCTTGTTTTAAGGAATTCTGATGAAGCGAAACACCACACATTCCAAACTTAATGGCTTCCGTCTTCCATTTTCTTTTTTTTTTTTGCTCTCTTCCTTGAACTGCTTCCCGGGATATGCAATGGCACCTTCTGTTAGCTGATGGCCACTTGAATGTCTAACGCAGTTGCCAGCAAAGTGAAAATAAGCTGCAGGCTTCCAAGAGATTTCTGTCATCTCCCAGATTTCTCTGGCTGGATGTTCGGAGCTCGGCCTTCTCCATGTGCTTTCGGTTCCCAGGGTCTCCATTTTCATTTGGAAAAACTTGTTCGCATATGCTGGAATTTAAGCGGGGATTGGACGGTGTGGCTCATTCCTTCTTTTAGCACCTCCATGCTTGATTATTTGAAGGGATCAATCAAGATCCACTTTCGTGGAAGGCCCTGAGCTCGCCTGACACACTCGGCTCGTCATTGCTTGATGACACACAGCTTGTCTTCCATAAACTCTCGGTCACATTTATAGTGTCACAGAGCCCCCGGTTCAAGTGTCTGCAGGGTCTGTATGTGCGTCTTCTCCTCACGTCTGCTTGGCTTGTCCTCCCACGTCCCAAAGATGTGCAGAATGGGCTAACTAACCTGGTAGGACACTGCCCTCTCCTGGACTGACAGTGACGTCAGAGACGGGTGTGCTGCCACCGTGTCAGTGCATGACATGGATCAGGAAGGCAGCTGGTCCTGATGGCGCCTCTGGGCATGTGCCACGCTGATGAGCTAACTGGGTTTTCACTACTGGTTCAGTCCGTGGTGCCCACATGGACTAAGTGGTCTCTTATCGTTCTGATGCCAAAGAAGAGTAAGCCCTCCTGTCTGGTTGACCATCAGCCTGTTGCACGAACATCTCTAGTCATGGAGGTGTTTGAAAGTCTCATTGAAGACTTCAGTGCTCCTCCACCGACCCACTGCAGTTCGCTTACCGGCCGAACAGGTCAACTAAAGATGCCATCACCCACATTCTACACACCACCCTCACCCAAGTGAACAGCAAGAAACAGCAACTATGTGAGGTTTAGATTATAACTCGGCTTTCAACACCACAGGCCCTCACAAACTGTTCACCATACTGAGGGGCCTAGGACTGAAGACACACACCTCTGTGAATAGGTGAGTGTCGGACTTCCTCACAGGCAGATCCCAGGTGGCGAGGGTGGGATGCCGTGTCTTCAACACTATTATCCTCAATACAGAAGCCCCTCAAGGATGCATTCTGAGCCCCCTGTGGCATTCCCCCGTACACTTATGATTGTGTGGACACACAGCTCCGACTCCATTGTGAAATCTGCCGATGTTACGGTAGTGGTGGGCCGGAGCAGTGCCACATGGGGGTTCATTTGTTTATAAGGTACAATATGTCCTGTCTGGTGTTTGTTACAATGCATCCGGAAAGTATTCACAGCGCATCACTTTTTCCACATTTTGTTATGTTACAGCCTTATTCCAAAATTCTAGAATTCTACACACAACACCCCATAATGACAACGTGAAAAAAGTTCACTTGAGGTTTTTGCAAATTTATTAAAAATAAAAACACTGAGAAATCTCATGTCCATAAGTATTCACAGCCTTTGCTCAATACTTTGTCGATGCACCTTTGGCAGCAATTCCAGCCTCAAGTCTTGTTGAATATGATGCCACAAGCTTGGCACACCTATCCTTGGCCAGTTTGGCCCATTCCTCTTTGCAGCACCTCTCAAGCTCCATCAGGTTGGATGGGAAGCGTCAGTGCACAGCCATTTTGAGATCTCTCCAGAGATGTTCAATCGGATTCAAGTCTGGGCTCTGGCTGGGCCACTCAAGGACATTCACCGAGTTGTCCTGAAGCCACTCCTTTGATATCTTGGCTGTGTGCTTAGGGTCGTTGTCCTGCTGAAAGATGAACCGTCGCCCCAGTCTGAGGTCAAGAGCGCTTTGGAGCAGGTTTTCATCCAGGATGTCTCTGTACATTGCTGCAGTCATCTTTCCCTTTATCCTGACTAGTCTCCCAGTTCCCCACAGCATGATGCTGCCACCACCATGCTTCACTGTAGGGATGGTATTGGCCTGGTGATGAGTGGTGCCTGGTTTCCTCCAAACGTGACGCCTGGCATTCACACCAAAGAGTTCAATCTTTGTCTCATCAGAGCAGAGAATTTTCTTTCTCATGGTCTGAGAGTCCTTCAGGTGCCTTTTGGCAAACTCCAGGCGGGCTGCCATGTGCCTTTTACTAAGGAGTGGCTTCCGTCTGGCCACTCTACCATACAGGCCTGATTGGTGGATTGCTGCAGAGATGGTTGTCCTTCTGGAAGATTCTCCTCTCTCCACAGAGGACCTCTGGAGCTCTGACAGAGTGACCATCGGGTTCTTGGTCACCTCCCTGACTAAGGCCCTTCTCCCCCGATTGCTCAGTTTAGATGGCCGGCCAGCTCTAGGAAGAGTCCTGGTGGTTTTGAACTTCTTACACTTACGGATGATGGAGGCCACTGTGCTCATTGGGAACTTCAAAGCAGCAGAAATTTTTCTGTAACCTTCCCCAGATTTGTGTCTCGAGACATTCCTGTCTTGGAGGTCTACAGACAATTCCTTTGACTTCATGCTTGGTTTGTGCTCTGACATGAACTGTCAACTGTGGGACCTTATATAGACAGGTGTGTGCCTTTCCAAATCATGTGCAGTCAACTGAATTTACCACAGGTGGACTCCAATGAAGCTGCAGAAACATCTCAAGGATGATCAGGGGAAACAGGAGGCACCTGAGCTCAATTTGGAGCTTCATGGCAAAGGCTGTGAATACTTTTGTACATGTGCTTTCTCAAGTTTTTTATTTTTAATAAATTTGCAAAAATCTCAAGTAAACTTTTTTCACGTTGTCATTATGGGGTGTTGTGTGTAGAATTCTGAGGAAAAAAATGAATTTAATCCATTTTGGAATAAGGCTGTAACATAACAAAATGTGGAAAAAGTGATGCACTGGGAATACTTTCTGGATGCTCTGTATATGTCAGGAACAACACTTGGTCGCGCAGATTCCTGTTTGTAAATATGGGGTCTGTGTCTTTAAACAGGTTTGCACAGATGTGGAGGGGCTTGTGGGATTTGTAGTTTGGGGTCGGTAGGCACTGTACACATAAAACCAACAGAGAAGTGTGTGGCGGCACTTCATCTTCACCAGCACCCAAACCGCTTTATCAACAAGTTTGCAATGGAGAGGGCAGTGTGCGGCCACCAGATTTAGGGATGGCAGTATTTACTTTTTTAACAATCCAGTCCACCGATGCTCTTAGTGAAGACCATTCATCTTCTGTACTCCCATGGTAGGACTGTCTTCTCTATTGATGTTCCTGGAAGCAGTTTGTGGCAGTGCTACCAACAAAAGGACTCCATTTCCCAGCAGTCCTGAAGGGTATTGCCCTCATTGGTTGTCTAAAACAGGTGCAGGGGCTGCTGGGGACAAGGAGGGCCAGCGAGGAACTTGAAAAGGGGGCCAGCGAAGCAGAAAGTGGAGGTCTGTGTTTCTGTGTAGCCTGTGTGTCCCATCCAATGTAACCACTGTGAAGTCATTTCTCGTAAGGATGAATGGACTGTTTCGGGCCTGCGTGTCGTATGAATAGTGAGTGGTGGATTAGCTTTGGAGGGAGCATCAAATCTCACCCCTTGCCGCTCAGGACTACCGGTTTGACTGTTTATTTCATTATTTACGGAAGCTCTTCCTGGGATGGTCATCGTGATCTTTGCACCATACTATTTCATCCATTTCTGACGTATTGGAACTGCGATAAGGAGATTGTCGTGAGTGGTTATTGTTGGGATTGATTGTTGTGTGTTATATTTGTGTCACCAAAGGGGAAGGGGAGGGCTGTTGGATTTTTGTTCTTTATTTTTTACTAGCTGTCCCCTGCGGCTCCACCCATGTAGCAGTGAAACAGAATAAACTTTATAAATCAATAAAAAAAATTTAAAAATTGTAATTCTGGCCAAGCAGGAGGTAGGTACACGCCAACATCAAACGTTGTCACGTTGTCTGATGGTGTTCAGCTCTGACGGGAGAGCGTCTTGCACATGGGGAGAAGATCAGGTAGCCGTGATATCTCTGCCAATGACCAGCTCCACCCTAAAACACACGTAGCTCTGATCTCTCCCTCAAAACATCAAACATTACTCCTTAACAATCTCTGGATGATAATGTCTACTGAACAAATGCGTATCGCTAAGTAAGTGGCGGTGAGGTGCGCTCCAACACGTGGCGAGAGATAGAGCGACTCGAACAGAGGCTGGAGTGTGCATGAGGAGGCCCCGCCCACTTCCCCCTCCCCTCAGCCCACAGCATCATATATATACGTATATATTGTCACACACTTGCGTATGGGAGGCAGCCAAAGGGCAATTCCATGGCAGAATCACTGCAGACCACTTATGGGAAATTCCACCTGGCCCTGATGATGTCACTTCCAGTCCTGGGCCTGACGACATCACTTCTGGCCCCGCCCCCCAGTGATGTCACTTCCTTAAAACTATCATCTTTACCTCAGCAATTCAGTGCTATTCTGAACTCAAACCAACATACTACTTTCAACAATTTTACAGCCAGGAAAAATTATACAGGTGGCTGCCCCAAACCTTGTGGCTCATTTATGACAATATCGACTCTCTAGATATAAAATCCTAAGCCTAAACGTACAACGACTTTGTGCAGCGTTTTTATCTCATGTTTTTTGTCACGCTTTAAATCAGGCTTATTTTAAAACCTACATATATATGTTTGGTATCATTCTTTTCAGAATTTATTGAACTTCAATGTGATGTTGGTAGATTTTCAGATTCTTATTCCGTTTTTAAATTATGAACTAAAATATCAAGAAAATTGTGGCTTTTAATATCAAGAAACTTGTGGTTTTCATTTTTGATCTAGTTTACTTTCTTTCATAGGAACAAACTATTAAAAAAAACTGATCTCTTCATAACACCAATATTTGTATTTAGATAGATAGATAGATAGATAGATAGATAGATAGATAGATAGATAGATAGATAGATAGATAGATAGATAGATAGATAGATAGCATTTCTATCTATCTATCTATCTATCTATCTATCTATCTATCTATCTATCTATCTATCTATCTATCTATCTATCTATCTATCTATCTATCTATCTATCTATCTATCTATCTATCTATCTATCTATCTATCTATCTGTCTTCCTGGCATCCCCAAAATTAAATAAATAAATCGCCTTCATTTCATAGTGAGAATCTGAGCGTCCTGTGGCTGCTACACAGTGTGTACATGTACAATTGTGTATGCGACAAATAAATCTTGAATTGAGTTGAATTGAAATTGAATTGAAATTGAAACCTTTACACCCAGAGCTGCTGGGAGTGACCTGAGATTGGCTTAACTGGCATCGATAATGGATGAAGAGTTAGAAGAAGACCCTTCCAATGTGGATCAGTCATCCATGCCAAGAACGGAAAAGGGCCTGATGGGAATTCAGTTTTTAGTTCATCTTATACCCACCTCCATTATTAAACCACCTTAAACCAGTCACGGCCTTGGGGGCGGAGTCTATCCCAGCAGTTTATCAGGTGCAAGACAGTAACCAATCCTGGATCGGCCAGTCACTCTTACCCTGACGTGCTGACACGGGATCTTAAACTGAAGCCTCAACTGCGAGTCCCATACACGACCCAAGTGCCAAGAGGAAGCAGCTGTGGTGGCATTAGCCAGTGTCAATATTAGAAGGAAAAGTAAAAGTCGTATTTAACTCAGAAAATCTCACCCTGTTGGAGGTTTCACTGCTAACTGCCAGTGGGTAATCAGCGCCAGCCAAGTGGACTGCTGGTTATTTTTAAATTTAACACCACGGCCAGAAGCTCAAGAGTGCATACATGCAGATATTAATATGCTGATCTTCATTAGCGAGCCAGAGCTAGACAACGGACTGGGGGGGGGGGGCTCATGTTTACAGCGTGAGGGGCGCAACTCTCACAGGGACTTCCAGTGGCTGGAGTGTGGCACTGTCCCACCACTGGCATCAAAATGTATCACAAAACTGCTTTGGACTGGGTTTCCTTACAGAAAGGCACTATAGCTGTGTCACTGACTCACTGTGAGCGGCTCAACTCACCATTTATGAATATCAAAATGATATTTCATAAAATGGCACAAAATTTCCAAACCCACTTATCCAGGGCAGGGTCTTGAGGAAGCTGGAGCCTATCTAAGCAAGCATCGGGCGCAACTACCCGTGGACAGGGTGCCAGTCCATCACAGGGTCAACACACACACATGCACACTGATCACTTTATCAAGGCCAGTTCACCTCACCTGTATGTCCTTGGGCTGTGGGTGTAAACCGGAGCACCCAGAGGGTACCCACGTGGGCATGGGGAGAACCTGCATCATGGACCCCAGTCTTCTTGTTGTGGGGCAGCAGTGCTATCACTCAGAAACTCTTTTTGTTCTTCTTCTTTTTTTAATGACGTTATAAAGCCTGAGCATAACCGCCTTGGACTTGCACTCTACACAGCACACATCGCGTGATTATGTCGGACCTGAGAGTACGTCCAGTGTCATGACATTGCATGGAGGAAACACTTCTTGGTCAGGAGAAGACAAAAAGGGACATCTTTTCCCATCAATTCCCTTCTGGTGGCAGCCATTCTACCCAGTAGCACATCTTTAATGGTGCCCACAATCAGTTATTGACATTGACGTGCCGTTAGCAGACACAATATCCTAGGTGGTCTACCACAAGAAGGGAGAGCCTTTCAGTCAGCTGGGCTCCTTGTTTCACCACAAAACTACGCAGCACATTTCATCAGACTGTAAGCATGAGATGGTCACATTTGTTTTGACAATTTCAGGAGGCAAATGCAGCAAAAGGCAGAAGAACCCATTATACTTGAGTAAGTGTGATTACCCGCTGGGCCAGGGGCTGGTGCTGTGCTCTAATCCTTTCTCTCTTTGTTCCTCTGCGGACCGGCCGACTGACGACTCTACCACCAATGACATCACTTCCAGTTCCCGCTCTTCTGGACCCGCCCCTTCCTGTCTGCCCTCCATACAAACCAGAACTCAAGTTCCATTCCTCAGTTCTGTTCTGAACTCGTGTCTGTAAAGACGTACTTTGTTTCTTTTGCCTAATCTTCAAGTATACAAGGTTATCAAGGAGGTACCCCCAAACCTTTTTCTGTGTTTATCTCCCATATTTACAATGGCGTAGTCGGCGGGAGTTTGCTGGGAAAATGCATCATGCTGCAGTGAGTTTCAGATCACCAGGAACAGACAACTGTGTGCTGATGCCCACCTGAAGTATACCCCTTTTAAGCTGATACCTTCCTTTGGCTTTGTGAGCCGTCAGTGTGTTGCCACCATGCCCCAGGTATCCAGGAGGATTCCTCTTCCTCCCTCACTCCATACAATCGCTTGAAATATTCACTTGCTTCAGAGCAGCCTGATCCTTTGCACATAGATGTTAATAGTGGTGGTGAAGTTAACCACAAGTGGTGGCTCCTGCCTTAAGTTGTCAAGATGGCTGTCACCCTGAAGTGTTTTTAGGGTAACTGGGGGCTTTGCCACTCGCTCGATTCGCTCGCCAATCCCCGGGCCGGAACTACGCACTAGCCTCTTTGTGGCTCTGCCGCTCGCATATGGGAATGCGGATGTACAATTTAAACAGATTGTTACTTTCATGGGAATTGTTACATATGCATAATAAACCTAACAATTTTACATTACAGCGAGTAATTAACCATATTAAAAAATAGTAAAACTTAAAGATTTGAAAGAAAATTATATTTCATGTTGCATTAGAGGTATTCATTGCATTATACAATTTCATTCTGTTTGGCTTTGAAATTAATACACAAATACTTTTTAAATGTACACTTTTACTGTAAAACTTCAGTAAAAACAATTTTTGGAATTAAATTTTCATCAGTATCACTTTGAATTTGGATTCTGCGTTTGGACTTTCATTGTGACAACGCCATGTATAACTGACCATGGGTGAATTTCGTTTCTTTCTCTCTAATAAATAAAATGACTTTTTCGAACGTTTGTCCCTGTGATTTGTTAATTGTATATCTATCTATCTATCTAAATCTAAAAATCTATCTATCTAATCCTGCCAACTACACTATCTATCTATCTACCATATAGTGCCTTTCATATCTATCTATCTATCTATCTATCTATCTATCTATCTATCTATCTATCTATCTATCTATCTATCTATCTATCTATCTATCTATCTATCTATCTATCTATCTATCTATCTATCTATCTATCTATCTATCTATCTATCAACACTGTTAAACTGAGAGGAGTGTTGGCTGGTCTCTCATTTCCATGTTGCACTGCAGAGCCTGTTAAGGTTTCAGCATATGCTGATGACATCATTATCATCATTAAAAAGCAGGAGGACGTTGACATTTTGCTTCAATGCCAGAGATCTTTTGAAATTGTTTCCTCAGCTAAAATAAACTGGGAAAAGAGCAGTGCTATCTTAGTGGGAAACTGGACTGGTTTAAAAGCACCACAACTGGTTGGTGGTCTGCAGTGGTCATCTGGAGGTCTGTTATATTTAGGAGTGTTTCTTGGGGATGAACACTTCATACGAAAGAACTGGGATGGAGTACTGCAGAAGGTGAAGGATCGGCTTTCACGGTGGAGGTGGATTCTACCTCAATTATCCTACAGGGGCAGGATGCTCATCATTAACAATCTCATAGCTTCAGGACTGTGGCATAAATGCATTTGTTTAGAGCCTCCTGCACAGCTGCTTCAGAGTGTTCAGGAAGTTTTAATCAACTTTTTTTGGGATGGCCTGCATTGGCTTAGGAGAAGTGTCCTGTTTCAGCCACTGGATGAAGGTGGGCAAGGAATTATAGATGTGGTCGGAAGAGTTGCTGCATTCCGGCTACAGACTATACAGAAATTGTTGTATCCTTCTGAGCACCAACCATGGATGGATTTTGCACTTCGTTTTTTTGATCACATTGAACACCTGAGATTTGGAAAAACTCTGCTGCTATGCCAGGTGAATAAATTTGAGATGTCGGACTTACCAGACTTTTATAAGAGTCTTTTTAGAGCCTGGCAGATGGTGACAATTAAAGGGGATGAGGACAGCCTGTCATTGTTCTGGGTTTTGGAAGAGCCCATTGTAAACAATCTGAAGTTCAGTAGTTCAGTGGGACTGTCTCAAACTTTTATTAATTATCTTAAAAATGGAGGGTGTACAAAACTAAAACATGGTATTGACTGTGAGAATTTCTGTTGGAAGAATGCAAAAGAAATTGCACAACAGATTGGAGTGCGGTCACTGCGAGTGGTGCAGATTTTTTTAACACAAATAAAGGCTTCACTGTCAGCTGAGAGCTCGGCACTCCTGAGAGACATGTTCAATGAACGGACTCATCCACCTGAGGATCCTGATTTTCCACCACTTTTGGTATCTCCTGTGGGTGACTGGACAACGGTGGAGCAGAGCAAATTTCTTTCAGTGCAGAGGCTGATGGACTTGCCTTTGCCAGCGGCTACAGGGAAACAAATGTACTGGTTGTGTGTAAAGGTGAGACACCGAGACTCCCTGAGGACGATACCAGACACTCCATGGAGGAGACAGATCAGATGCACAGAATTCTCAGAGCCAGCCTGGAGGTCGCTATACAAGCCACCATTGACCAGTAGGGTGGGAGATTTACAGTGGAGGGTCTTACATGGGATCTTAGCTGTGAACTCCTTCTTGTCAATTATTATGCCAGGGGTGTCTGACAGTTGTTGTTTCTGTGGGGAAAGAGAAACTGTGTTTCACTGCTTTATGTTCTGTACAAGGCTGGAGCCATTGTTTAATTTAATAGAGAGGCTTGTTGGGGGATTGGAAATGGTGTACACCAGGGTGGGCTTTCTGTTCGGGTTTAAAAAAACAAAAAGAAATGGAAACAATGTAAATTTGGCAAACTTTGTTTTGGGGCAAAGTAAATTAGCCATTTGGAAAACCATCCATCCATCCATTTTCCAACCCGCTGAATCCGAACACAGGGTCACGGGGGTCTGCTGGAGCCAATCCCAGCCAACACAGGGCACAAGGCAGGGAACCAATCCTGGGCAGGGTGCCAACCCACCGCAGGACACACACAAACACACCCACACACACTAGGGCCAATTTAGAATCACCAATCCACCTAACCTGCATGTCTTTGGAATGTGGGAGGAAACCGGAGCGCCCGGAGGAAACCCACGCAGACACGGGGAGAACATGCAAACTCCACGCAGGGAGGACCCGGGAAGCGAACCCGGGTCTCCTAACTGCGAGGCAGCAGCGCTACCACTGCGCCACCGTGCCGCCCATTTGGAAAACCAGAAAGTATAAAATTATAGAGAGTGGTTTACAAGATCCGATTGTAGTTTTTAAAATACTGTGCATCAGTCGCATTTTGAAAGATTTTAATTTTTACAAATCCACAAAGAATCTGGACAAGTTTAAAGCAATATGGTGTGTGAATAATATATTATGTGACTGTATTAATGAAGAACTGCGGTTTATTTTTTAGGGGAGTTTTGTGGTTTCAGTTGTGTGTTTCCAAAAATATTTAACATGAAAATGTATTTATAATAATATAATGTGTAAGTTGTTGTATAGCTGACTGCTGTTTTTTTTTCTGTCAATAAAGTTTGTTTTTAAAAATTAAAAAAAATTATCTATCTATCTATCTATCTATCTATCTATCTATCTATCTATCTATCTATCTATCTATCTATCTATCTATCTATCTATCTATCTATCTATCTAATCCTGCCAACTACACTATCTATCTATCTATCTATCTATCTATCTATCTATCTATCTATCTATCTATCTATCTATCTATCTATCTATCTATCTATCTATCTATCTATCTATCTAATCCTGCCAACTACACTATCTATCTATCTATCTATCTATCTATCTATCTATCTATCTATCTATCTATCTATCTATCTATCTATCTATCTATCTATCTATCTACATTACCTTTCTTGGATACATCTTTCTTGCTACAGTAATTCGGCCGGTGGAAGACCAGACGGTGTTAACGGTTGTAGATATTCTTCATGATATTGTAAGTTGATGTTTTCATCTTCCTCACCATCACCACCAACTGTTTCAGCAGAGTCCATTGATACGCATTTAACCAATTTGCCGTGTAACCGATCGACAATTTACGTGTTAATTCGTTTGACTTTCTCTGTGCTAGGATTGCCCGTGTACTCATTTCTTCTGTTGATAACCCTTGATGAAATTCTTCAATAAGTTTGGACATAATACTTCTTCTTTTATTGGGAACTTAAAGTGAGAAAAACGTAAAAATTTATAAGAGCTGAGAGAGCAGGAACTGTATCTGTCAAAAGCATTCACACCAATGAGAGGTGAGAGGGCCGAGGGCGTGGCTGAATACGGTCGAGAGGAGGGCGGGACTTGAAAACATCTCATGGCCAAAGTCTCATCTCACGGGACTTGAAATTATCTCTTTGAAAAAGTCTCGTCTCAGGATCTTTTTTATATACCGTCAGGTCTTGAAACCTGAAAAATAGATCATAAAATCAGACCCCGACTTATGTGCCCATTCAAAAATTCGACACTTAATTTTTTTTTACATTTTCTTGCCTCCTCCAATCTCACACCAGTTTCTCAGACACATTAAATTTTGTTGCAGCAGCGCATTTACCAATTTCTTTTGCTACTCCAACGATGTTTAATTTAAAACCAGCTTCATATTTTCTTCTGATCGAATGCTCCATCATAGATAAGAGATGCTCTTACAATAAAGGTGTACGAGGGTGTGAGGTACAAAGAACACAGATCAGTGCAAACGTCACTGCAGAACAGTTCGGGGATCACCATGTGGTCACGTAGGCACAGTAGATGGAGAGACAGAGGTGAGGAGCACACGCTGATACAGCGCATAGAAAAAAAAAGCCAGTGTGCTCCGTGATTAACGCTCTCTCAGGTGGGCGGGTGTTAGCATATCATAATCTCTTGGACCAATAGTGTGAGTTTTCTCCATTCAACTTATATGAGCGACATTGTAAAATACCAGAAATTATTCTGTAAAATCAAGTCCTGACTTCTGCGATGGAGAACTTATCCGCAAGTATATACGGTAATAGAGAGATAACGACAGGAACAGTGCTCACCTGTGCTAATGCACTTCATGGTATCCTGCTGTCCATCTGAGCTTCTCCACTTATCACCTTTGTCCTGAGGGCCCTGGGAGAACCTGAGGGGGTCTGAAAAGCAACTCCAGAGGCCTCAAAGCTTGCTGTTTGTTCAAACAGGGAGGAAGCAGAAGGAGCCATCGAGGAAGGTCATGAAGAGCAGAACTCGGCAATCCCCGTCCAGTAAGGTCAATACAGGATTTGGTGTGACTTCTGGTCAGATGACCTGAAAGAATGATGAAAGAATCCCAGTTAGTCTCATTTTGGTGTGAGTCAAAGAAGGAGCTGAGCCATAGTGGAGATGGACATGACTTATGAAAGATTCCAAAGCTTGGACATTACAGTAGAAGGGACTAACACAAAAGGTGCCATAACACATGGTTTGTAACATGGTGGTGGGCTAAGATGACAGCCCTTCATACAATGCCCCCCAGCCTTGACTCTCTAAGAAGACAAGGAAAAACTCCCAACAAAAAAACCCTAGTAGGGAAAAAAAGATGGAAGACACCTCAGGAAAAGGAGTTCAAAGAGAGACCCCTCTCCAGGTAGGTTGGGAGTGCAGTGGGTGTCAAAAAAAATGAGGTCAATACAACACAACACACAGAACAGAACACACGTCATCCTCAATACAATATAACAGTAAAATAGAAATAAGTACAGAGCAGAATTCAACAGTAGATGATATCCCATAATAGGATTTGGATTTGTTCAGAGTCCTGCAGACCTCAGCCATCAAGCTACCTCCCCCTATTGGCCATTTCACAGCTGAGTCAGTGCTGGACCAGCCAATCCGATGAAAGGACCACTCTTTCCCACGATTCCTGCGATCCTTCATCAGGGATGACTTTACCTTAGGCAGGCAGGTGGGCAGTGGCACCAAGTGGCACATCAAGTGCAGTTTTAAATGAAAAATTGAAACGCAGAGTCCAGCATGAGGGGTTTGGTGTGCCCCCTTAGTTATACGTAACTAGAAGAAGATGTGCAGTAGCAAATTAAGCTACACTCACATCCCATCATACTACTTTAGTAAGTTACTGATTTGTTGGAACCCCTTGACCAAAGTCATATACCTTGAACACCCCGGTTACCCCAAATACTGGGCAGTAAAAAACATGCAGGGAGTTTCTTGAAAGGCCCCTCTGAAGACTAAAAGGTCTCATTAATTCAGCTTCCCATCAATTTCTCTGATTAAGGAAATCAGCAGGCAATTTATTTGGTTTGAGCTCCTGCCTCGACACGACTGTAGCCTCGCTGTATTCCCCTTATTTATCAACGGCTGTGCTGTTTATTTGCAGGACTCCTGCCAACAGCCTCCATTTATCTTAATGGCATATTCATTTCGAAGCAACCAGACAGCTTTGGTGGGCAGTTTTGAAAGAGCAGCTAAAGAATTTTACACTTGATACTGAATATATTTGGGTCACGGGTTCATTTTTTACAATTCTTTGAGTAAGCAAAAACTTTCACTGTAAGACTTCTGCTAGTGAACATCCTGGGATCATCTTCAGAGCCATTCAGTGTCATTAGAAGGGACGGCCAGCAGACGCAAACACCTATGAATAATTACACTTGAATTACAGGGGGACGATCAATGACGCCTTTATGTGTGAGTCTGAGAGGGCGTGCCAAGGCACTGGAGACGTGAAAGGTGCTAAAAAATAGATAAGAAGACAGAGAGAGTGAAAGGCCTACTATGGGCAGAATGTTCCCCCATACGCTGGGTGGCAGCGTTCTGTCTGGAGAGCACCAGCGGGACAGTATGGGAGTTGTGATCCCATGGGTCTGCACTGCTGGGTTCTGTGGTGGCAGCCAGGGGGAGCTGTGGAATATTAATGGCACAAATATCACTGGGGACCTGCCTGACCCAGAAGAGACCCAGAATAGATAGATAGATAGATAGATAGATAGATAGATAGATAGATAGATAGATAGATAGATAGATAGATAGATAGATAGATAGATAGATAGATAGATAGATAGCATAGTTGGCAGGATTAAATAAGATAGATAGATAGATAGATAGATAGATAGATAGATAGATAGATAGATAGATAGATAGATAGATAGATAGATAGATAGATAGATAGATAGATGGCGTAGTTGGTAGGATTAAATAAGATAGATAGATAGATAGATAGATAGATAGATAGATAGATAGATAGATAGATAGATAGATAGATAGATAGATAGATAGATAGATAGATAGATAGATAGCATAGTTGGTAGGATTAAATAAGATAGATAGATAGATAGATAGATAGATAGATAGATAGATAGATAGATAGATAGATAGATAGATAGATAGATAGATAGATAGATAGCATAGTTGGCAGGATTAAATAAGATAGATAGATAGATAGATAGATAGATAGATAGATAGATAGATAGATAGATAGATAGATAGATAGATAGATAGATAGATAGATAGATAGATAGATAGATAGATAGATAGATAGATAGATAGATAGATAGATGGCGTAGTTGGTAGGATTAAATAAGATAGATAGATAGATAGATAGATAGATAGATAGATAGATAGATAGATAGATAGATAGATAGATAGATAGATAGATAGATAGATAGATAGATAGATGGCGTAGTTGGTAGGATTAAATAAGATAGATAGATAGATAGATAGATAGATAGATAGATAGATAGATAGATAGATAGATAGATAGATAGATAGATAGATAGATAGATAGATAGATAGATAGATAGATAGATAGATAGTGTGGTATATGGCCGGCTGTTCATGCCGGCCAATACCCCCATGTCGCCAGATGGAGCCCTCCCGGCAACATGGAGGTGCCCCGAATTCCAGCAGGGCATCATGGAACTTGGAGTCTTTCATCACAGCCCTGCTGGATACCATGGGGGCCGCCAGGAGACGCTGCAGGGAGGCCCAGGGACTTATACTTTCCATATAGCCCGGAAGTATTTCACAATCATGGGAACGGAAGAGATGATATACTTCCGGGCTGAAGAAAAGAAGAGTTTTTGATCTGACCCGGAAGTGCTAAGAATCACATGGACTGGGGGGGATCAGAAGCACTTCCGGGTCATGGACTATAAAAGGATTGTGGGAGATCCCAGCATTGAGCTGAGTTGGGAGGAAGGGTGACTGAGCTTTTGGGAGTGGAGGATTGTTTATTTGTGATTATTGGAGTATTGTGGAGTGGAGGATGCCTTGTGCACTTATTATAATAAAAAATTTAACATTTGGACTTTTATCTGTTGTCTGACGTGTGGTCTGAGGGTTCAAGGGGTCAATAGCGCCCCCTATCTGTCACAATAGATAGATAGATAGATAGATAGATAGATAGATAGATAGATAGATAGATAGATAGATAGATAGATAGATAGATAGATAGATAGATAGATAGATAGATAGATAGATAGATAGATAGATAGATAGAATTTGGTATAGTAGGCAGGATTTGATAGATAGATCTTTATTGTCATTGTCACTTTTATAAAGGAACAACGAAATTGAAGGTGCAGTCGAGGCATAAGAGTTAAAAAGACAAGAAGAGAGAAGATAATAACAAACTGAATAGTAATTAAAGTACTTTACAAAATATACACATTGCACTGGTTACATGTACAAATTGCACTGGCTGACTTGAGGTCTATATTGCACAATGAGAATGATATGGAGCAGTTTTATTCTGAGTTCAGGGCCATGATGCTCTCCTCGGATTATAAAAGGTTTCTTTTAATTTTTCTGAGCAGTATATTATAAGTAAAGCGCCCAAAGGAACACGTGCCTGCGTCGTCGGGTCTCAAGACATGGCGCATGAAAGACATGTGTCCTAAACCCGTACCGGTGCAGCGGCGGACACCAGATGGACTTGTCCCACTTGTCATTTTTGGTTCACTTTGCTGAGGGCAAACACGACGCTCAGGAGGCGCCGAAAACTTCTGAATATATTTGCGCAGACGTTTTCGAGCATTTTCTTCAACGGTAAGAACTAAAGCGGGAGCTCAGATTGTCCACAACGTGCGAAAGTTGAATTCTGCTAACAACAGAAAAACCGCTCGATGGAGTGGCGTTTTAAGCAGAGGTATCGTTGCCGCTCTCGTATTTTATAGCACTGAAAGTGCTTAACGTCCCAAATCTAATATTTCCTCTTGCCGCCTTTTGTTCCTGTAACTGGTGGCTTTTGCCGTAAGGTCCAAATTGTGCAGATTTAAGGATCGATTTTGCTTCAGACAGAACTAAATACCTATTTATATATTTAATAGAAATCTTCACTTTTTCCAGGAAGAAAGCATAAGGGAAAAAAAGCAGATTTACAGTAACTTGCATAAATTGGAGCCAAAAAGGTAGGCCAAACATATAAGGTTGAAGTCATCCGTTCTAGCCACATTTAAAATAGTAATGAGCCTGTTGTTACAGCCGTATTGAGCTAACACATGAAGAGAATCTACTAGTATCAATAAATCCATTGATTCCTCCCATTCCTGCAGTCAATGGGCTCGGGGAGAAACGGATCAGTAGCCATTTGACCTTCAGTGTGTATTAAACAAACACCAGATGGTAAAGATTCAGCAGATCTATTCTTCCTTTTCTTGGGGCCGTGTCCATTCGGTTGCGTCCCACCGAGCCTTTCTCTTTCTTTGTCACGGTGCCAGGCCTCTCAGGGCAGCTCGGTTCACGCCTCGCAGCGTTTTGATCGCCCACAATTAGTTTCATTCTCCTTAATCTTCACCAAACCGCATTCTGGAGCAGAGCTACCAAACGATGGCCTATTAAATGGAACGCAAGCGCAGGGCCTGGAGGCATTCGGCTTTCATCTTAATTCAGAGGCCGTGGCGCAATGTGAATTTCCACCACTGCTTTTTTCTTTTTCTCTCTTTTATTGTTTCTTTTTTTTTGTCCCTTTTAATCTTTCGGCATCCTAGTGTAAGAAATGATATCGAGGTCTAGTGCAAGATGCAGGAGCGGCCTTCAGGTGGACAAAGGCAGTGGGCCTCCTTTTCTATTAGGGTGCGACTTTTCTCCTTTATTACTTCATTCCAGGCCTCTCTATTCACCCAATGCCCTTTTTAGGAGACGATTTTTGTCACCTTATAACCAAAAAAAAGAAAGAAAAAAGCATCCTCGGTACGTACTCTTTAAAAACGAGAGGACGCTGTGCATTTCATTTGGAGAGTGGTGATGTGTGGCACTTTGCTCGGACACACGAGTATGAACTTCGCTGTCCTCTGCACAAGTGACACACAGTGCTGTCCCACTTTATTGCTGTGGTATCACACTGAGCCAGCCGTACATCCCAGAACACAAACAGTGGCATTTTAGGGTAAATGGCTAATTTTAGGCCCGTGTGTGGGTGCAAATGGACTGGCAAACGCCATAAGTACCTTTAAAAAAAAAATCCATATAGCAAAAATGCTTTCAAAAATAATGATACGTTTTAATTTTAATTTCACAGTACCCTGTAAAGTGCACATGCTTAAAAAATGAATGAAATGAAAAGTTTGTAAAAATCCAAAAATGGACCATAAAGAGCAGTAAAATGAACCCCATCAGTCTGTTCACCTGCCTGCCAGTCTGTATAGTTATCTGTCTGTGTGCATGCCATCTTTGTCTGTCTGTCTGTCCATCAGTCTGTCCATCAGTCTGTCCATCTACCTGTTTGTCTTTCTGCCTATATATCTGTCTGTGTCTGCCTGCCTGCCATCTTTGTCTGTCTGTCTGTCTGTCTGTGTGTGTCTGCCTGCCTCACTGTCTGTATGTCCATCAGTCTGTCCGTCTACATGTCTGTCTGTCTGTTTGTTTTTCTGCCTATATATCTCTCAGTGTCTGTCTGTTTGTACATCTGTCTGTTCACCTGCCTTTTTGGCGAGCGAAGCGAGCAGGGGGCGAACCTCCTAGTGACATAATAAACTTTATGCTCACCTAAACCATTTATAATTTATTGCATTGCTCTGTAATGATTTACAAGTGAAATAAATTTATTTTCGAATTTCATTGAATCTTTTTGAATCATCCCATATTATTATTATTATTATATATATATGTCCTTATATTATTTCTCTTGTGTCCGTCCGTGCTCGATATAAACAACAGTTGCCACAACTACTATATCCCTCCACAACAATACCGAGGAGTCCGTGTTTCTGGCAGAGTTTTGCTCTTAGGCTTATCTTCAAGTCTTCAGTTCTTCTGTGTCACAGATTATCGACTGTTTATTCAGTGTATACTTCGGAACTGACCAAAATTGCGTTATGACCCCACCATTTTACACTTCCTCTTTCCTTCACTTCATTGTAAGCCTCCTGATAAAGCGGAAAGGCACATACAGCATAGCGGCAACTAACAGAACCATTCTCGCCAGCCTACAGACTTACGCCAAAGCATAGAAGCTGAAACATCGACATCACGGCAGACCAACCAGCACAGGCGAGATGCCTTAGGACAACAAAGACAACATGCGACAAACCACAGAGTAACGTTATCCAAAGATCAGTGGCAGACAGTCCTGAACCTGGACAGTGCACAAAAAAACGAATTACATACACATGAGGAGCAGCGACAAACTGCCAGACAACAAGAAACATTACGACGGACAAAATACAGGGATTCCATAACACTGACCACTCCAAACAAGATATTCCCTTTATATTACAGCGTAGGCAATTCCCCGTTCTTTTAGCATATTGTATGACTATCACAGAGTCACAACGATAAACGTTTAATAACATCAGAGTTTATTTGCCAGGCCCTGTTGTTACCCATGGCCTCATTTTCCAGAGTTACATCGAAACCCGGGTTAAACGTACAGGTACTTGTGAGTTACATAAAGGGGGAATATTTTCGCTGACAATAACGTTTACGCAACAAATTCTTATAGATGTCAGTATACTCCATTAGCTGATGGCCACACTTCACACATACTGACTTCCCATCTTATCCAATATGTTCTGTTAACCTGTTCACGTTACACTTTGGATTGTAAATATTCCTGCTGTTGTAAAGGACTGTAATAACATCCCATACCTAATTATGTGACTATTCTAATATGGAGTCCTCTCACAAGTCACTACTTATTAGAATACTGTAATCTCCTTTCTTACTGTAACATCTGATGTTCTTCTCTCCCATCATCATCTAATTTAACGCTTTGATTCTTGTGAAATTTTCACAAGCACAATTTTCTAGTGATTATTATTAGTATTATTATTATTATTGTAGCCTTGCGAACATATCCAAATAATGTCTTTTCACTATCCAATCAATTAACGACCTCACAGAGTTTTTTCCAGTGAGAGACGGACTATGGAGAACGTTTTTAGCATGCCAAGGTCAAACGTCATAGATGGTGGCGTACAATGGAGGACAATATTTGTCACATTTTAATGCAAGCTTTCATTGAAGCCCATTTGGGAGATGATGAAAGTTTAGATCAAACCGGCCTTTAGCGACGTAATTAAGAGCCGCAGTCCTGTTGCCGTATCGAATGTTTAATTTTATTTGGTCGTGTCTGATAGTTTTATGCTACACGTGTTTGACAATTATTATTGTCATCATTGTCATAATTGGTGTTCTTCTTCTTGGATAATTCTCTACAGTGTATGTTGTAGTCTATGATTTTTGAAACCCATGCCATTGCTCCTCACATTATCATGAAACGTCGGTGCCCATAAAATCAATACTAAAACTAAGAATTTGATCCTGAAGAAAGCAAAGACACAAGAGCAATCCGTATAAAGAGAGTGTCTGAGAAGGCAAGTGTGGTGTGTCCTTAGATTTGGAAGACCACTCGTGATAAGTTCATGTAGGTCATCAGATGTTAAGACCAAACTTTGATAGCATGTGAAAGTAAAAATAAAACAATGTAATCAGGTTAAGAGGAATCAGACAGTCATATTGGCCCTGTCCCATCAGGACAAACAAGACATGTATGTAAGAATGCTCCTCATAGACTTGTGGTCAGCACTTATGTCCATCATCCATCAGGAACCCATAGTGAAGCTGAGTCTTCTAAACTACAACACTGGATCCTGGACATCCTAGAGAGTCTGCATCAGTAACACCATCTCCAGCACCGTCACCCTGAGCACTGGCGACCCCCAGGACTGCATGCTCAGCCCACTTCTGCTCACTCAGCGGACTCACGTTTGAATAGCTTCATACAGCTCTAACACCACCGTTAGGTTTACTGATGACACAATAGTGGTGGGTCTCGTCTGCAATGGAGATGAGTCAGCTCACAGAATGGAGACACAACGATTGGCGGACTGGTGCAAGTGCAACAATCTGTCTCTTACCATGGACAAGACAAAAGAGATGAGGGTTGACTTTAGAAAAGCTCAAGCTGCCCACACTTCGCTGCACATCGACTCTACAGTGAAATTGGTCAAGAGGAATGGCAGGTGGCCTTACTTGGTCAATTAACACCACCTCCATAGCCAAGAAGACACATCAGGTTAGGTCACATCGCAGCACCCACCACATGACGAAATAGCTCTGGATCCTGGTTGGCAATCCCCCCAAGGCAGACGCACGGTCCAGACCCACCCTTCGGAAATGATCATCAAGCTGCCACACCAGGTGTTGTCTGGGTGTTCTCTTGGCCTGGTCCAGCCACTCAGGTCCTCAACAATGAGCCAGATCACTCTCGGGTAATCGCACCACATGGCCGTAGTGCCATAACTGACACTCCCTCACAATGCAGATCATGTGCCTCATTCGGGACCCCATGAGCAACACAAAGTCAGACCAGCACTAAGTACTCTCCTAAACAGACACATATGAAGTAGTCCAGTCTTCATCTCAGGTCACTGGATAGTGTCCATGTCTCGCAAACAGGAAGCACCAGGACTCTAAAGACTTAGACCTTCGTCCTTTTGCAGATATCAGGAGTGCCACATACCCCTTTCCGATGACCTTGTGACACCCCAGGCTCTCCCAATCCATCTACTGACTTCATAGGAAGAGTCACCAGAGTCACATGAATGTCACTGCTGAGGTAAGTAAACCTCTCGATGAGGTCGACACTCTCTCTGCAGACAGACACACTGCTGATGGCCATGCCCAGGAGGTCACTAAAGGCCTGGCTGTTGGTTTTTATCAGGACCCTTGCAAGCTCAGACACTCAGACTCTCAAGAGCCCCGATCAGAGCCTCCATTGTCTCCATCGAAGGCATCTTCAATTCCTTTGCAGACTGAAGAAGGCACCCCATTCTCACCACATTCTACAGGGACACCATCAAGAGTGCTCTGACCATCTGCATCACCATCTGGTTTGGGAACTTAAAGTGTCTCTCACCTCAAGATGCTACAAAGGATAGTGTGCACAACAGAAGAGGTCATTGGGACCACTTCACCCTCCGTTAAAGGCATCTTTATAAAGCATTGCAACTGCAAAGCCTACAGCATTGTGAAGGGCCACTGCCACCCTTCACTTGGTCTCTTTGCCCCACTTCCATCTTGTAGAAGGCACCATAGAATTCCTACTAGTTCTGGAAAGTTCTGCCAAGGCTTCTTCTGCTTGACTGTCCAGACCCTGAGCTCTGTGCTGCCCCACTCCCCTCAGATAAGCTACTAGTGGTCTATCTATACATTGGACACCCGGTACTACTGCTGTCTTTATTGTTTTTACTGATTTATTTCTTACTAAGCTGATCTATTTCGATGTATTACTATATATTCATGTACTTATTATATATTTATTATTATATATCTATTTATTTATGGTATGGCATAGTTCTTTACTGGTCTTCCACTTGTCTTGTGTTTAAGCATATGTGGTCCAGGGCAATGTTACTGTTATTTCATGCCACTGTGTATGGGTGGTATGACAATAAAGCCACTTGGTCTATTAGTAAGTCACTTGCCGTCTGTATTGTTTAAAAGATGTGGATCAAACCAAATGTGGGCCCTCTTTGTGACCACTTAGATCTCCTAAATAGTAAAGCAGACCCTGTCCAGACCCAGAAAATCAGTAAACACTGAGAGAACATTGGAAACGAAATCCAAGGGAGAGCCGACAAACAGTAGCAGGAACACAAAGGAGGCGGAGCTACACTGACTAATACAAGCTGGTGGGGCGGGACCAGAAATGACACACCCCAGTCCCGCCTGACACGCCCCCTTGGGCTCAACATATAAAGTACTAGCAACACACAAATTAGTAATATAATTATATTTATGCATGGAAGTGTGTGTGTGTGTGTCTGTCCGTCCCAGAGGAACGAGGATGCAGCATGAACCTCAAAGAAAGCGACTCTGTCACCAAAGTGAAATCGGTGAGAAAACAGAGAAACTCACTTAGCCGCTAATACACAAGCGAGGCGAGCACATCGGCGAAACAAAACCGCTGAGGAGAGAGAAACTCGCTTAGCCGCTGATAGACAACGATGGTGAGCACATTGGCAAAACGAAACCACCGAGGAGCCGCTAATGCACAACCGATGCAATTGATTGATCGAAGTGGCAGAATTCATGGATTCAAGGAGTTTGGGCTTTTTACAGCACAGGCTTACACAGCTAGTAATAAATAATTGCTTACAAGATTGGAACCTAAAGCATGAAAAAGA
Source organism: Erpetoichthys calabaricus (assembly GCF_900747795.2). Lineage (NCBI taxonomy): Eukaryota > Metazoa > Chordata > Cladistia > Polypteriformes > Polypteridae > Erpetoichthys > Erpetoichthys calabaricus. The sequence goes on along the minus strand of NC_041409.2, from coordinate 101,547,904 downwards.
AAATTTACAAAATAATATTCTAAACATAACAAATAAGATTAAATGAAAAGAAAACAAGACCTGAGTCAGGTTCCTGGGTTCAATGCCTTTCTGCACTCCATGTGGATTTTCTAAGTAATCCAAGTTCATAAATGTGGCTGGATGGAGGCTTCCATATAAAAGGCACCACACAATATTAAGTTCCAGCTTTTGTCCCACAGCTGATTCTCATCAGGACCATCTTTTGCACTTTAATCTTATTGTTAATGCCAGACATTCTCATTTTAATATATTGTTCTCCTAAAACTGCGGTGGGCTGGCGCCCTGCCTGGGGATTTGTTCCTGCCTTGTGCCCTGTGCTGGCTGTGATTGGCTCCAGCAGACCCCCCGTGACCCTGTGTTAGGATATAGCGGGTTGAAGACTGACTGACTGACTGACCAACCTCCTAAAAATGACTTCTGAATGCTTTGAAATCACTTCAGGTGCCTCCTGACTCCCCGGTGCAAAAAAACCCCACATATGATACACGGTTTGTCTCATCTTGATGTCTCCATGTGCAAGATGTCAAACTTTTTGTGCCCCAATCCCAGCCACCCCACTTAGGCTGTTTTTGGACCCAATTTTGCTCAGATAAATTACACCCTTATGATACAGAGCACATCAATAGGAAATCTTCAGCAAAAATGATCAGACGGGCTTGAAGTTGTGCTGGTCGCCCTCTAATGAGATATGAGGGGTCAAAGTTACTCCTCTTCACCAAACTTCAAGAACATGAGGACTGGTAATATCAGCTCATGGAGTGTCATTTTGTGCTATATCAAGTTTGCTGATTTTCAATATAATCACATTTTTAATATTTGATACTTTGCCGGTGGACCTCGCCCTCTGAGAGCCACTCCCAGAAGGTTAAAAATGACATATTTCAAATATAGGCATGAGGGGTATCGTCTTAGACTTTTTCAAGGTCAGTGATACAAATATCAGGTTAGATTTGATTTTTGATCCTTTTTTAGGAATTTAGCCCTCAATGGACTTCCAACAGAGGGTGACACATGACAAATTCCTGTTACAATTGAGAATATTTAAACTTTTAAATTGAGGAAGACATTTTTATGTTTTAATTGTCTGACACAACTATTCTTGTTTATTATGTTCTTCCACCTCATTAGATTTGTTATGAACACCCCAAGTTAGGACAGCTTATGCTAAGTCATATGTTTTTGGAATTAATAAATAAGACTTTTGATGGAGTTCTTCCTAACAAGGCAGCAAAGCAGAACATGTTTATAAAAAATTGATTTGCCTGAAGCACAGTGAGTCCAGATATAGAACAAAATCCACTCACAAAGCCCCTTATGGATTGCCCCTTAAATGTTGGCACGGCTGTCCCTGCATTCCTCTGTCATTCCTCACTCTACCCTGGCAGAAGCGCCGTGCATTTCAGCAGCGTTCCAGGCCACCTTGTCAGTCAAGCAGGGCTTATTATCAGTGACCTGGGTTCGAATTATTCGGGGCTCTTCCTTTGTGTCAGGTCTTGTGGATGAATGGGTGTTCAGTGAGCTGTGCCCAGCACATGTGCCATTCCTACCAGATCCCTGTAATCTGAGGTCTGGAAAAGATTGTGAAGCACCCGGCTCTGCGTTTCAAAGCTGAAAGAGTGACAGGAATCCCAAACACATGAAAATGGCACATTTTCTGCTTCTGACATTTCAGTTTGCTGATTTTAAAAGACCACTGGGCAATAGAGGGGGCATCACATTCTAAATATGTCGTTATGAAGACAGACGTTTTGAGGTCAGGTAGCTCAAGTCAATGATCATGGCACAGGAGACTGGAGATGTGTAGAGTGGCACAATAGATACATAGATAGATAGATAGATAGATAGATAGATAGATAGATAGATAGATAGATAGATAGATAGATAGATAGATAGATAGATAGATAGATAGATAGATATGAAAGGCACTATATGACAGATAGATAGATAGATAGATAGATAGATAGATAGATAGATAGATAGATAGATAGATAGATAGATAGATAGATAGATAGATAGATAGATAGATAGATAGATAGATAGATAGATACCAAAATACAATGACCAAGATCCCAATCCAGATATCCAGAGCAAACAGGTTGAAAATCCAGAAAGTCACAACTAGTACAGAAAAAGGCACCTTTGAAATGAACCACTAGAAAGTGTGGGAGACCCTCTGAAATTACAGGGTGGAGCTTCTGGTGGTGACTAGCAAGTGGTTCTACTTCTTTGGGGACCACCCACAAAATAAAGTGGGTATAAGACAGGCAGCTTATATACATAGACAAAACCAAAATGATGTACATAATCAAAATAAACAATATAATCAAAATGAACACATGTGACACAAAGCTTACATTTGACATGACAGAAATGAAGTGCCAGATACAAGTGGCTTGGGGTGGAGCCCAATCCGTGGGTGTGGCTAATGATATGTCCATAAAACAGGAGTGAGTGACAGCCCCCCTCCCCCCCAAGCAGTGAGAGTGGCTAGGGGTGGAGCCCATGAGCGTAGGAGTGGCTAAAGGCAGGTCTATAAAATTGAAGTGACTGGCAGAACCCCAAGGAGTACAGGAGTGGAGCACAAGGCAATGGTAGACAGGACCCCTAAACTGGTTAGGGAGGAGCCCATAAAATTGAAGTGACCAGTGGTGGGAGCCCCAAGCAATAGAAGTGGCTATATGTGAGTTTCTATAGGTTTCTATAGTGACTGTCAGGACTCTAAGAGTGTAAACTCAGGTATTGTGGGTGGTGATGGTTTGGTTAATGAAACAGAAGTACGTAGCGAGACCCTAAGAATTGGTGTAGAATAGGCGGGGGCAGGAGGCAATGGGAGTGGTTATGGGTGTGTCTATAAAACAGAAGAAAGTGACAAGAGCCAAAGCAGTGGGAGTGGCTACAGGTAGAATCCATGAAAATGGGAGTGGCCAAAAGCAGGTGCTTGAACTCAAGTAATAGGAGTGGCTATAGGAGGGGGCACAAGCAGTGGGAGTGGCCCAGTGAATGGAGTGGCTGCAGGCATGTCTATCACATAGTAGTGAGAGTGAGGACTTCAGTAATGGGAGTGGCTATGAGGTTGGTTGCCAAGCAATATTATTGGCTAGGGGTGTGGCCCCAGGTAATGTGGGAGGCTCTGTGCAGGTCTACATAATATATCAGTCTCAAGGCTAACTATTGAAATCCATGACTTTCATTTTGGGTTTGGGGTGACCGGAGAGCTCCCCCTGTTTTCTTACAGTGTGCTGAGGTGACTATGCCATGATTCTTTCATGAGCCCTTCTCTTCATAATTCTCTATTAATAATATTTTTAATACTAGGTAATATTTTGCCAGATTAAATTGTTAACACCTTTTTACTCCTTAAACAGCTGCTGGAGTAGGTGTTAACAATTTTGTACTGTTTTGATTTTTCTTTTCTTTTTAATGAGATCCACATTTTCACATCGTCTCACAAGGGAGTCCCTCTGGACAGAGAATTAAAACAGCCAGCAGTCATGAGGCGCCGCTCCCCGTTCGTTCGTGGATTCTTTGGCCCCCACCAAAGACCCTGTTCAGCCCCCAATTGTTAAAATTCCTGGGTGAACTTTCCCCACAAAAAAAAAAAAAAAATTGGTGGTGGTGGTGGTGGGGGGCGCAGAAGACGTCTCTTTGTTTTGTGGCCTTCTCCCCTTTGATGCAGAGATGCTTCATTTTAGAGCTTTCAACCCCAGGCTGCTCCGAGGAGTGTGATCTGTGTGACTGCTGAACATCGTCTTCATGGCCGCCTTATGTTAGCAGTGCTGAAGTGTGACAGGTTAGCAGACTAGCAGATCCTGAGGTTAAGGTGGCGGTCTCGGCTTGTAGGCCCGCATATGTTGACTCTTTTATGTTGTAACACTTCTATCGTTTGTCACACATGTGTGAGTAGGAGACTGCTAAAGGGCCTGAGTAAATGTAATACTACACCAGACCAGGGGGTGGCAGAGTGTGCTGACTGTCTCTCTCAGTTTCTTGCAGACCATTCCCGGGAAATCTCACCAGGTTCTGGCACCTCTGATGATGTCACTTCCAGCTCCGGGACCTCTGATGATGTCACTTCTGGTTCCGGCCTAGATGACATATTTCCTTCCCAAGCCCTTAAAACCTCCATCCTACCTCCAATTATTCAGTTCTATTTTGGACTCAGTCTTGTGAATATCTCTGTTCAATTATTTCAAAACTTTTGCAGCTGGGATATAGTAGACGGGTGGCTGCCCCAAACTTTTATAATGTCTGGAGACTTACAGTGGCGTAGCCGGCAGGATGGTGGTTCCCTGAAGAAAATGGGACAGGACCAAAGAATTAATCAGCTGAGAAAGTACTTGGGCTGAGTTCCTGGTGGGGAGTTCGTTCGGGGTTCAGGAGTGACTTGGTGCGGGCTCTGCTTCCTAAATACGAAACCGGGCTAGTATTTTCTCAAAGGAAGAATATGGATAAGATTTACAGACTGTGCGCTGGTTCCTATGGAGGAAACGAAGGGGGCTCATTATGTTCTCTTTTTTTTACCCAGAAAGTTCCTTTCCTCATTTGCATAGCTCATCTTGTTTCTCTTAAAATGTGCATTTAAAAATACAGTCGAGAAAGCAGATTTCCCATCTCGCTGACAATAATGCCTCCCACTTTTCTTTTGGAAGAAGTGAATACAAAACAGCAAAATGCCGCAACATGTTGAAGCATTCATTAGGAATCAGGAAACAATCACGTGGGAATGTGGCACGCGCGCCACGGCTGGCATTACACCACCAAACAGCTGCGGGGCGGGAAGGCTTCACCTCTCAAACAAGAAAGCGACTGAAGACACCCGCCTGGCTCTCCTGAAGTGTGCGTCACCTCATTTAATTTCCCCTTGTAATCATCTCAGCGGTGCCAGCAATGTGTCCGACTCCATGATGTCAGGCCGACTCGGAACGGAAGTACCAGTCTATGCCCAAAAACGGGTACTGGTTGTAGCAAATCATCACATCTGGGTGGTATTGTGTGGGGCACAACATTAAGGTCCAAATCAAACCCACAAGAGAGACCCACAGCACTGGGAGCACCACCTTGTGGTCAATATGAACTGAAATGAAGTGCCAAGGAATCTTTGTCTCAATAATCTGATTCCCTCAAGTGCCAGTGAATGCTTGGGACTGGAACTTTAACTGGAACAGTCATGGGTGTGCTAACATCTTTTCTTAGACAAAGCCTTCATAGCATTGGAATATCTTCTTCTTCTTCTTCTTCTTCTTTCAGCTGCTCCTGTTAGGTGTTGCCACAGCGGATCATCTTCTTCCATATCTTTCTGTCCTCATCATCTTGCTCCGTCACACCCATCACCTGCATGTCCTCACTCACCACATCCATAAACCTTCTCTTAGGCCTTCCTCTTCTCCTTATACCTGGCAGCTCTATCCTTAGTACCCTTCTCTCAGTATGCTCAGCATCTCTCCTCTGCACATGTCCAAACCAATGCCATCTCGCCTCTCAGACTTTATCTCCCAACCTTCCAACCTGAGCTGACCCTCTAATGTCCTCATTTCTGATCCTGTCCATCCTCATCACACCCAATGCAAATCTTAGCATCTTTAACTCTGCCACCTCCAGCTCTGTCTCCTGTGCCATCGTCTCCAGCCCATATCACATAGCTGGTCTCACTACTGTCCTGTAGACCTTCCCTTTCACTCTTGCTGATACCCGTGTGTCACCAATCACTCCTGACACTCTTCTCCACCCATTCCACTCTGCCTGCACTCTCTTCTTCACTTCTCTTCCACAATCCCCATTACTCTGTTGATCCCAAGTATTTAAACTCCTCTACCTTCACCAACTCTACTCCTTAGAATATGAATATACAAAAGTATAATTAGCATAACGTGGATGACATGCTAATCTAATAGGAACACATCCACGTAGGAAAAGTGTCATCTCTGTCAGGTTTAGTTGGCGGTTTACTCTAAAAGCTTACATCAATAGTGGCCACAAGAAAAGAAGGCTGTGAGAGTGCCACCTAGTGGTCAGTCCAGACTAGCAAGGAGAGCCAAAGAGTCAACATAACAAAACATAACATAAGAATAATCCAATTCATTGATTTGCCAGTAAATGCCCACTAATGCATTATCCACCAAGACATGCCATCTCTGTCTGGTCGTGTTTAGTTTACCTTTAAGTCCCAAATAACCAACAGAAAAGAAAACATTTAGAGCTCCACCTAGTGGTCAGTCTAGTTTGGAGTGAAGAGACAAATACTCCCCATAACATAACATAAGAATAATCCAGTTCACTGAAGTGCCTGTAAATGCCCACTACTGGCAATACGCAATGAAAAGTGTCATGTGTGTATTGAGTTTAGGTTACCTTTAAGACCAAAATGCCCATTAAGAGAGGAGACATTGAGAGCGCCACCTAAGGGTGAAAGAGTGTTATAAAAACAATAATTTAGTCCACTAAAGTGCCAGCAAATGCTTGCAACCAGTACTATGTCAGGAAAAGTGTCATCTCTGTCATGTTTAGTTGGCGGTTTACTCTAAAAGCTTACATCAATAGTGGCCACAAGAAAAGACAGGCTGTGAGAGTGCTACCTAGTGGTCAGTCCAGACTAGCAAGGAGAAACAAAGAGTCAACATAACATAACATAAGAGTAATCCAATTCATTGATTTGCCTGTAAATGCCCACTAATGCATTATCCACCAAGACATGCCATCTCTGTCTGGTCGTGTTTAGTTTACCTTTAAGGCCCAAATAACCAACAGAAAAGAAAACATTTAGAGCTCCACCTAGTGGTCAGTCTAGTCTGGAGTGAAGGGCCAAGGAGTCTTTATCACAATTATATAATTCATTAAAGTACCAGCAAGGGATTATCTGTGTGGTTCCTTTAAAGGCATAAATCAATGATGCCCACCACAAAAAGAGAGCAGTTGGGAGTGCCACCTAGTGGTCAGTTCTGACTAGAATGAAGGCCCAAGAGTCATAACATAACACAACAATAAACCATTTCACTGAAGTGCCATTATTTACTGAGAATCACCATATCTCTCTGTTATTATTTGAAGTTTACTTTTAAGACCCAAATCAATACCCAATAGAAAATACAACATTGGAAGCACCACCTAGTGGCAAGTCTATCTTGGAATAAAGGGCCAAAAAGATTGCATAAGAATTATAAAATTTAATAAAGTGCCAGTTAGGTCTCACTATTTTTGGAAAAGTGTTATCCATATCTGGGATTGTGTTTGGGGTTCCTTTAAAGACTAACGATACACACAAGAAAAGACAGCAATGGGAGCGCCACCAAGTGGTCAGTGCAGACTAGAATGAAGGGCATAAAACACTACGTAACATAACATGTATCTGATTTACCAAACTGCAATTATGTGCCCACGACTGGCATTACTTTCTGAGACTCGCCCCCTCTGTCTGGTGCTGTGCTTAAATTAACTTGAAGATTCAAATCAATGCTCAGAAGAAAAGACAGCATGTAGAGAGCCCCCTAGTGGTCAGTCTAGCCTGGAATGAAGGGCCAAAGAGTCTTTATAACAACAATAAAAAATCACTGGGAAAAAGCATCATCTCTGTCTAATGTGTGTGGGTCTCCTTTAGAGGTTTAAATTAATGGTGTCCACATGAAAAGACATCCGTTGGTCTTATTTGTAGTGAGGTGACCAGCATGAAGGGCCTAAATGTCTACATAACATGACCTTTCCAAACTCACATTTTGGTCCAGTTCAGGGTTGTGTAGGGCAGGAGACTGAAATGGTAACACTGGGATCCTGGATGGGATGCCAATCCATTGCAGAGCCCACTTCCGTTCCCACATGGCCATCATCCAGACTATATGCGTGACAGCATCAGGCCCAAGGCAGGATACAAACAAGACTGGGTGCCAATCTTTTATGGTGCCCACTTTGATGCACTCACACAAAAAGAGCTGGGGATCCACTCCGTATATCGTCATGAATGATGCTCAGTATTTTCTTAGGACTGTTGTGAGTACCATACACTCAGGCTGACATGACAGGGTAAACAGCGAGAATTCATAGCGGGGAAAGTAGGAAGGGTGTGTTTGCAGGAAAGGAAGTGGAGTAAGGTCATCTGGGGATGCCAGTAGTGATGACAGGAACAGGCGGAAGTGACGGGTTTAGGTGGTCTTTTCCTCGGAGGTTCTATAGGAAGAGAAGAAGAGGCATAAATAATCAGTGCTGACCCTCGGTCCGGCTTGTCAGTCCCCCGATTTGAACCCTTTGACTGCCTCCCAAGCGTACATGTGTGTGACACATTCTATTATCAAACCTGTTGAAGTTGTCAGGTGTCATCACAACAATGAAATTCTGACTTACTGTACATATCCCCTCAGAACTGTGACAATATTACAGTAGCAACAAAAGGCCAAGGTCCACTATGAATGCACTGTATATACAGTAGAGAGTATGTAATGTATATACAGTGCCTTCAGAGAGTATGCAGAACCCATATTGTGATGTTACAGCCGTGTGCTAAAATCATTTAAATTCATTTTCTCCTTCATCTGGCAACACTCGATACCACAGAATGACAATGCGATAACAGGATTTTAGAAGTTCCGTATCCCATTGACACAACTATTAAGACCCTTTACTCAGTAATTTGTTGAAGCCCCTTTCATAGCAATTCCATCCCGGGGTCTACTTTGGCTTGACACAATCAGCTTCACACACCTGGATTCTGTTCTTCTCTGCAGATCATCTCAAGCTCCTTAAGGTTGATAAGAGGCCATCGGTGGGCAGCTATTATTAAATGATGAATTAGGTTCAAGTCAAGGTTTTGGTTGGGCCACTCAAGGACATTCCCAGAGTTGTCCCTAAGCCACTCCTGTGTTGTCTTTGCTTTGTCTTTTCGGACGGTGAACCTTTGGCCCATTCTGAGGTCTACGATGTTCTGAGCAGATTCTCCTCAAGAATACTTCTGGACTTGACTCCGTTCAGCTTTTCCTCAACCCTGACTAGTCTCCCAGTCCCCAGTGCTGTCTTCACCATACTTCATCATTGGAATGGTGTTATGCAGGTGATGAGCAGTGCCTGGCGACTTTCAGACGTGATGCTTAGAAATGACGACAAACAAAACAGTTCAATCTCCGATTCATCAGACCACAGAATCTTCTAAAAGTCCTTAAGGTGCCCTTTTGCAAACTCTAAGTGGGCTTCCGTGTGTATTTTATGTAGGAGAGGCCAGGCAACTCAATCATTAAGCCCAGATTAGTGCAGTGTTGCAGTCATGGCTGACCTTCTGGAAATTTCTCTCCTCTCCAAGCAGATTCTCTGAAGATCAACCAGAGTGACCTTTAAGTTTTTAGTCACCTCTCCTACCAAGACTGTTCTCCACTGATTGCTTAACTTGGTCCAGTGGCCAGCTCTGCAGGAGTTGTGGTTGCCTCAAACAGTATCCATTTAAGAATTATGAAGGCCACTGTGCTCTTGGAAACCTTCAAAGCTAGAGCCTTCTCCAATCCGGTCTCTCTACCCTGCAAACAATGCCTTCAACCTCATGGCTTGATTTTTGCTCAACTGGGTGAACTTTTATATGCCTTTCCTAATCAAGCCAGGCGGAGTGGTGGCTCTGAGGCTAGGGATCTGCACTGGCAATCTGAAGGTTCGAATCCTGTAAATGCCAATAGGGACTTCTCTCTGTTGGGCCGTTGAGCAACGAAGGCCCTTAACCTGCAATTGCTGAGTGCTTTGAGTAGTAAGAAAAGCGCTATATAAATGCAAAAAATTATTATTATTATTAAGTCCATCAATTGAGCTGACCACAGCTTGACCACAAACGACGTGTAGAAACATCTCAATGATGATTCATCCTTTTGCCAAAACAAACAGTTTGAATTTTTGTGTTAATTTCATACTTCAGTTTTTATTTTTAATAAAAATTTCAAAACCCCGTGACCCTGTGTTCGGATTCAGTGGGTTGGAAAATGGATAGATGGATGGATGGATGAAAAATTGTAAAAATTTGTAAAATTCTGCTTTTGCTTTGTCATTGTGGGGTACTGAGTGTTGTTTGATGAGGGGAAAAATGAATTTTAACCATATTCTCACAAACCAAAGAGTGAAGGATTCTGAAAACTTTCTGAAGGCACTGTACACACACTTATAAACCATACATACAATACAATAATACAATGTAGGTGCCAAGGGGGACCAGAAGGAAGGCTGATTTCTTGTCATAAAGAAAGGATATGGATAGACAGGCAACCCAGCCAGGGTAGTTGTGGATACCTTTCCTTAGCCAGGAAGATATAATAGAAAAGCAGGGAAGGACTGTCTCTTGGGGTCATGTAGTCCACTAGAGCACCAGATGGACAGCCCTGTTGGGGTACATGGGTGCCACCAGAGGGAGCTATAGGGAGAGGGACTCACAAATTTTAAAGAGCTTCCCCTGAGGTGTAATCATGTGACACCGGACATCCTCCCGGGTCTTGCATAAAAGAAGCCATTCAACCTCATCCAGATGAGTTGGAGTTGGAAGGTGGAGGACAAAGCTTGCCTGAAGGAGAGGAGATTTCCATGATCAAACAGTGAATTTTGTGAGCTAGAATGTTAAGGGTCTCAATCATGAATTAAAGAGAAAAAAAGTACTTTTGCACTTAATAACTCTAAATGCCAAGACAGTATTTTTAAAGGAGACTCACTTATTAAGCAAGGACCAGCTTCGGTTACAAAGAGAATGGACTGGCCAAATTTTTCACTCTAGCTATACAAACGGGTGTGGGAATCTTAATACACAGAACTATCCCAGTTGTAGTGTCAGATGCAATATCTGATTCTGAAGGGCTTTGTTATGGTGATGGGCAATTTATCTAATAATATTTATAATTAATAATTATAATTAATTAATAATAGTTATCTAATAATATTTATTTATTATCTAATAATATTAATCTAATAATAAAAATGATTTTGATTAATATCTATACACCTAATGCAGATGATAGATGATGGAGCTTTCTTTCAAAATGTATTTGCATCTATCCCTAATATGAACACTCAAAAAATTATAATGGCTGGAGACTTTAATTGTGTTTTAAATCCAGACCCGGATAGATCCTCCAATACAATGGTGATAACTTCTAATACTGCAAAGATAATTACACAGTTTGTAGCAGATCATGACTTATCTGATCCATGGAGGCTTTTAAACCCTAACCTAACAGCATACTCCTTCTCACCTTTACATCATTGTTAGTCAAAAAATGATTATTTCCTCATAGACAATCATTTTTTGCCACCTATCAAATCTTGTAAGCACGAGGCTATTGCTATCTTTGCTCATGTCCCTCTTGATCATGGAGTTTGATTTACTTGTGTCCTAGTGGAATTTTATAAAAAAAAATTCTCAAATAAGTTAGCTCCACTATTAGCATTAAAAATTCTATCTGAAACTTAAGCATTAATTACCATCTTTCCTAAGAAGAACAAGGACCTACTACAATGTGCATCATACGGACCAATCTCTCTTCTGAATAACAATGTTAAGATACTCTCCAAAATTCTAGCCAGAAGATTTGAGAAAGTGCTTCCTTCTGTAATATTACAAGACCAAACCAGATTTATTAAAGGCAGATACTTAGCTTCTAACCTTCGACGTTTGTTTAATATAATATATTCACCTATTATATCTAACACCCCAGAGATCCTATTATCTTTAGATGAAGAAAAATCTTTTGATGTGGTTGAATGGGACTACCTATTCACCACACTTCACAAATTTGAGTTCGGCCCAAACATACGTGCATGGATCAAACTACTGTATGTTAGTCTAGAAGCCTCAGTTCGAATTAATAATATTATTTTAGATAACTTCAAACTCAAACGGGGTACTCGACAAGGATACTCCTTATCACCTCTGCTCTTTGCAATCACCATTGAACCATTGACTGCATACTTTCGAGATGCATCAGAGATAAAGGGGATACTTAGAGCAGGACTTGAACAGAAAATATCACTCTCTGCAGTGTAATAGCTAGCCCAGCCACAGACAGACATGACAACGCAGTGTCCACAACACACACGTTTATTTACAACAATATTTACAAATACTATTTATAATTCACAGCCCTTGGTTCTCTTGGCCACCTCCACTCCTGTAGGGCAAGTTCCATCCTTCTTCCACCCGACTCCGGCTCCTCGAATGGAGGATCTAGCCCCGGATGTGCTCCAGGTGCCTGATGACGGAAGTGCTGCTCTTGCACCCGGAAGCACTCCGGGCATAAACTATCCCTGGTCCTTCAGCAATTCCTGGTGTCCTGGAAGTGCTGTCCCCCAGGGATCAAGGACCATCCAGGTGCCCAGGAAAAAGAAGTGCCGTTCTCCCTGTTCCTCCTTACTCCAGGCGTCCCGGCGGGGCAGGGTTCCTGGCTGTCTATCATAGCAGATAATATGTTACTGTATATATCAGAAATCAAAATTCTGTGCCAACAGTCCTAAAAGCATTAGCAGATTTTCAAAAGATATCTAGACTGAAAATCAATTTGAATAAAAGTGTGCTTTTTCCATTGAACTCTCTAATATCGGACTGGACACCTTCTCATTTATCTTAGCAGATCAATTTAAATATCTAGGGATAAATATTACAAGTAAATATAAAGCTCTTCTTCAACAAAATTTTGCTGAAAATTAAACAAGACATGACTAGATGGTCTACCCTACACCTTACGTTAGCAGGGAGAATCGACGTTGTTAAGATGACCATCATTCCAAAGCTGCTCTTCCTATTTCAAAGCATCCCCATATACAGTACATTAAGAAATTAGACTCAATCATAACTTCATTTATTTGAAATTTGAAACAGCCATGCATCTAAAGGGAGTCTCTACAACAACCTAAAGCAGAAGGTGGCATGGCACTACCCAACTTTCAGTTTTAATACTGGGTTGCAAATATACAAGCTATAAAGACTTGGACATCAACACAACTTGATGAATATCCACAAGTCTGGTTTGCAATAGAATTAAAATCTTAAAGTACTTCTTTATATTCCATGCTCTGTGCCCCAGTTAATGCAAACAACCGTCATTACACTAAAAATCCAAGTGCCCTTCATTCTCTCAGAACATGGAGCCAATGTAGGAAGCACTTTAAGAGAGAGATCTATTATATATCTATTATATAGTGCCTTTCACTCTATCTATCTATCTATCTATCTATCTATCTATCTATCTATCTATCTATCTATCTATCTATCTATCTATCTATCTATCTATCTATCTATCTATCTATCTATCTATGGTTGCCCCACTCCCTAATCATGGTGTCTAAGAGGGGTGACATACCACACATCTTCCTGGCCTCTGCACACATCACTTTAATGACCTTATAAATGACTATAAAGTGGCATGACTGGTGACCATATCTACAAAGTCATCAAAGCTTCCTTCCTCATTCTTTCAAGCTCTATTTCCAGTAGAAGACCAATTTTCTGCCCTTTTTTAAATCTTTGTGCTAGGACTTTAATTTTATTCTTTATAATTCTTATTCTTATTCTTAATTCTTCTTTACTGTTCACGTCCCACTGCCTGTTCCTTGACCAGCTCTCCCTCCATAACAGTGCACAAAGCCCCCTAGTCGGCCCCTGATTATCTGGAGGTTCAAACTCAGTTTCAGCAACAAAGACACTTAGAGGGCAACTTCTTCCATGCTGGCATGCAGTCCCCTAATCGCGGTTACATGTCAGTGCACTCCATTGTGCTCAAGCACTCTTGACATACAAGCACAGATGAGCAGATGGCATGACATAGGTGATGACACTGCCATGAATGGCACCCGCAAACACAAGGAGGTGCTGCTGAAAAGAGCAGTATTTATAGGTATGGAAATGGCACTAGTGCTGCAGGGCACAACTGCACTTTGGCAAGAGCCACATGGCTTCTTATTTATTTATTCATTTATTTATTTTTAATGGCCAGAAATGTTTTGGTGCTGAAAATTAAGTTTAAAAGTAAACTTTGATTTTGGTTGACATTTCATTTTAGAATGAAAATTCAGGTTGGGCCACACAGACCTGGGGGGGGAGCCTGGCAGGGCGAGCGAGGGGTCCAATCACGGAGGGTAAGAACACCAAATATCAGCAGCTGTGATCAGAAAATGAAGAACCAAATAGGGTGACAGCAACACCTCCAAAGTGACAATAAACAATGAAAGTAATACAATCACTGCGGTGGGTTGGCACCCTGCCCGGGATTGGTTCCTGCCTTGTGCCCTGTGTTGGCTGGGATTGGCTCCAGCAGACCCCCGTGACCCTGTGTTTGGATTCAGCGGGTTGGATAATGGATGGATGGATGGATGGAAGTAATACAATCAAAAGAAAAAAACAAACACAAAAAAAGAACACAGAAACGGAATCTACGACTTCAAACTGTTAACTCACAACAGACGGCTTGATTCTCTGACTGAGCAGGTCACTGACTAGCTGACTGACTGATCGATCGATCGATTGATTAGTTGAACAGCCAAGTGACTGACAGTCTGACTCACTGATTGATAGAACAATCGGTTCATTGTTGAAATGATTGACAGACTGATTGACTGGCTGATTAGTTGATTGATCGAACACTCAGTTGATTGCTTTAATAACGAACTGATTACTGATCTGTCTGTCTGACTGATACATCAAGTGACCGACTGACCATCTCACTGATTGATAAATCGATTTGACTAAATTACCGATTGAGTTTCTGTCTGCCTTATTAACGTCATTGCCTAACGGACTGACTGACTAACTGATTGATGGACTGACTCTTACTGACCGAGTCACTGAATAGCTGACTGACGTATTGATTGTCTGACTGATTGAATATAATTAATTGACGAATTAACCGATTTAATCGCATAGTTGACTGAGTGCCTGTCTGATTTATCGACTGACTGATTACTTGAACGCCTGATTGATTTGATAGACAAACTGACAGATTGTCTATTTGACTGACTGGCTGCATGAATGAATGATTGATCGATCAATTTATTGATTAAATAACTGACTCTTTGACTAACCAATGGACTGATTGACACTCAATAAATGACTGACATAATTGACTGATTGATTGATTAATTAAGCCTTTAATTGATTTGGCTCAATCACTGACTGACTTGCTGACAAATCGATTGATTTGATCGAATGACTAATGGATTGATTGATTGAGCACACAACTTTCCTGACCGTGGTGCTGATTTGAGTGTCTCTCTGTTTCCAGTCAGTCGGTCAGTTGCTGTTGATCTGAGGTGTCTTTTAAATCCAATTTATTAAATCGTCTCTTTGGAACGCAAGTCAGATTTGTTTTCCATGGGCTGTGGTTGCCAGCGCTGGACAGTGTTCACACTCCTTTACTCCTTCTTCAAAGTTAACTTATTTTCGTCCTTTCATGTTCAGCTCTAATGTGGCATCTGAATATGTGGCTTCATGGACACCTCCACTCCGTCCAGTGGCTGAGGACTGCGGAGCCATCGGTTTTCTTGGCAACATCAGCGCCAAGCGTAAGAACCAAACCTCGAAGGGGCGCTCGTCCATTACAGGAGGTGCAGGGACAACTTGTGACCACCTGGGGGTGGGGGGTTCACAGGGCAGGTTCCAGAGAAGTGGTCTGAGGGAGGGGCTTAACATTCCCTCCTATTAATCTATTGGGTATTTGGGGGGGGGGGGGGGGGGCATAGAAGTGGATAAGCCAAGTGGTCAACTAGAGGACATTTCTGTAGCTCTGCTCTTCTCTAACTGCTCTTCACGTTCAACATTTCCTTGGCTTTTACGTTGGCATCCTGGGTGTATTTTGGGTTCAAGGCCATCTCATAGTAGCCCCCCCCCCCCCCCAAGAATTACACCTTAACAGAGGTGTTTTATGAAAATAAAATCAATTGTTTAGGGGTTGCAAGGCTGGAGGATCGCATTTATATTCTGGTCAGGCGGCTCCTCCTGCCTCTCCGTCCAGATTCAAGATTTCCGGTAACATCTGGAAATGCAACCTGCATCAGCTGGTAGACCGAGAGTTATGGAGCCATTAAGAAGAAGAAGCTCTGTCTATCCATCTGTTTATTAGCCAAGCAAATTAAAAAGCATCAGAGGGGGTGGGGGTGGGGTGGGGGGGGGGGGGGGGAATATGGAGATTTAAATCTTTACAAATTCAATTATCCCTCCCTCTTTTAATTCTTGTCAAAGTCCTAAATAAGATTGTTCTAATATGAGCAAAACGATAAGTTTAATTTAAATTAAGTTGCATATTGCAAATTTAAAATGTTCATTAAGCTAATTTCACATTAGGCTGCCTGTGAAAAGATAGTCATCTCCTCGTTCAATGTGATTATGGGAATATTTGAAAAATTAAGTCCAACACGGCGTTTTATTGAAAAGAAGAGAATAATTCCAAGAAATGCCACCCAAACACCCCCCCCCCCCCAAATAATAATCTGTTGTCTGATTTGTGGACCACCTGAAATCAAGCAGACCAATTGTATCTGGATGACTGATAGTCAAGATTACATCTGTAACATCTTGCTGGAGTGCACCCTAATCATGGCCCCTTAAGGTAGCAGTAGCAATAGTAGAGGTAGTGCCAGTGTACGGACCACCATGACATTCTTACTTGTGTTGAAATGCAGAATTTGAATTAATACGAAAGACAAATCAGTGCTTTACTGCCCAGCGCCTTAGCCACTAGGGGACCACACTGCCTGATGAGAAGACAGACGTAAGTGTTGTCACCAGTGAGTAACTAAATGACCTCGTCACTGGGGGGCCATCGCTGCCAAACTAGATGACACACTTAGTGTTGTTCATGAAGTTCATATGAGACAGGAGAGGACAGGAGAGTCACCTGTACAGAGAACGGGGAAATTCTCTCGACTCGTATGTGCTCATCACTCTCAGGTGCCATGATAAGCAAGAAGGTGTTCACATACAGCACTTCATCTTAATTCATAGAAAACACAACTCAGTGGCTTACAATTCAGCATCTCGGCCATTATATGGTGCGGAGTGGGGGGGTCACACTATTGGCTAGATAGATAGATAGATAGATAGATAGATAGATAGATAGATAGATAGATAGATAGATAGATAGATAGATAGATAGATAGCGTAGTCGGCAGGATTAGATAGATAGATAGATAGATAGATAGATAGATAGATAGATAGATAGATAGATAGATAGATAGATAGATAGATAGATAGATAGATAGATAGCGTAGTCGGCAGGATTAGATAGATAGATAGATAGATAGATAGATAGATAGATAGATAGATAGATAGATAGATAGATAGATAGATAGATAGATAGATAGATAGATAGATAGATAGATAGATAGATAGTGTGGTACCCGGATGGGAGTGGTACCCAGCCGGGATGCCCGAGAAGTTTGGAGGAGGGCTTGTGCCTCCTCCAGACCTCAAGGGAGCAACTGCCCTGGGGGCCATGGGTACAGAGCTGGGAAGCTCGACTCTGTAGGGGCCCATGGTCACCGCCAGGGGGACCCCAATACCTGGAGGACCCTGGACCTCAGCACTTCCGCCACACCAGGTGATCATTAAGCTGCATAATGACGGCCTTCTCTAGAATTTTACTTAAGAAAGGCAGGTTAGAAATAGCTGTCAAATTTTAAAAAGCAGAGGAGTCAAGATAATTTTTCTGTCTGGAGCTTTTTTTAATGTTTAGTATTTTCTGTCCTCCTGGCCATCAGACCTTACTTTGTAAAGCACTTTGAGCTCCATCATTTGTTTGAAAATGTGCTATAGAAATAAATGGTGTTGTTGTTGTTGAGTGTAACTTGTGCGAAAATGGCTGCCATTGCATCATCCAGGTGCACATTAGTGGTGGCTGAATTGGCTCCCTACTCTCTATGTAAAGCACTTTGAGTAGCAAGATAAGTGCTATATAAATGTCAAGAATGACGATTATTATTATTATTATTATTAAGGGACACAAGTTTGCATTGGGTGTGATGAGGATGGACAGGATTAGAAATAAGGACATTAGAGGGTCAGCTCAGGTGGGACAGTTTGGAGACAAAGTCAGAGAGGTGAGATGGCATTGGTCTGGACATGTGCAGAGGAGAGATGAGGGGAAGAGGAGAAGAGGAAGGCCTAAGAGAAGGTTTATGGATGTGGTGAGTGAGGACATGCAGGTGATGGGGGTGACAGAACAGAATGACGAGGACAGAAAGATATGGAAGAAGATGATCCACTGTGGCAACCCCTAACAGGAGCAGCTGAAAGAAGAAGAAGAAGAAGAAGAAGAAGAAGAAGATATTCCTATTCTATGAAGGCTTTGTCTAATGGACATGTGCAGAGGAGAGATGAGGGGTATATTGGGAGAAGGGTACTAAGGATAGAGCTGCCAGGGAAGAGGAGAAGAGGAAGGCCTAAGAGAAGGTTTATGGATATGGTGAGAGGGGACATGAAGGTGACAAAACAAGATGACGAGGACAGGAAGCTATGGAACAAGATGATCTGCTGTGGCAACTCCTAACGGGAGCAGCCGAAAGAAGAAGATTAAGGGACACAAGCCCTCTGTAATGAGTCAGATACCAAAGTCCTGATTAACTCTGCGGCTTCAGAGATTTTACAGGAAACCAAAGACTTTGTTGGTTCTGGGGGTCCACAAGAGTGTCAGGAGATTGACTCCGTGTGTGTGTGTGTTTTATTTATTTTTTAAAATTTTTTTATAAGATAAGAATCGATTGGGCCTGTAAGAGGCACAAAGTCCCGACTATCTCTATAGTGCATATAAGGGGGTGCTAAACGGGGCAGTGGAGCAAAGTCCTGATTGGCTCTGTGACCCCATAAGAGAGACAGGAGATAGAAGTCCTGACGGGTCTAATGCCTCATACACATTTGTCTAATTCTGCATCAACTGTATGAGGGGGTCTTCTTTGTGTTTCGTATGCATGACGTACTGTCACTAGCCTGCAGGAGGCACCCATGTAAGATTTTTGAAAGAATTGGGTACACCTAATGACAAATCTGAAACGGTATCTGAGGGACCCCCATCGATACTCAGACAGGAACGCGTTAACGTGCCAGTTTTAAGTTGTTTTTATGTTTACGTAGCCAGCATCACAACAGTTTGGCTCAGCGCACTGTGCAGAAATGTAAGAGACGCGCTTAGCAGAACACAGAGGATGACAACACGATACAAAGTGCCAAATACGCCGTATCAAATGTGCATCTGTGCACACACAATTAGCAATCGAAGCCCCTGCAGGATGCTTTACGAGGATACCATTTGCCTTCTGATAGAAACAGACAACTTTTCAGAGAATTGCCTTATTTTTTTTTTTTTCTTTCGGTTTCCTTTTTTTATTTTGCCAGAAGGGTTATTGTGCTCTAATGATCCTAAAATAATCAAAGTGACAGGCAACTCGAAAATGTGCTAACAAGTTCAAAGTCTAAACATCAAAGAGTATTTTGGTACAGGTAATTTTATCGTTCCAGTAACAAAAGCACTTTTCAGGTCCACTTTCATATTTGCCTTCGAAGGGCCTTTTCTGTTTTTTAGTAACAACCTGTCAGTTAATTCAAGAAAATTGGTTCGCATTCGTAAATTAGAGGTTCTGCAAGATTGCGTAGACCTGAAACATCTAATTAAGGTTTTCAGGATGAAGACTTTACTTTTCTTCCTAGCTGTTGTATGGATAAATGGCATCCTTTTGGCTCCACATGACTGCTCATGAAGGTGACTGCAGTAAAGTGTTTTAAATTTGTCATAAACACCACATTCTGTAAAAGGTTCCAGTTGGATGGTATAACTGCTGTGTCAGTTGGCATGGCAGCTTTATTGCAATTAGCTTTTTGTACTTCTGCAGCAATTATTTCCATACAACTGATTTTCTTTTAACCTCTAAATGTGCAAAACGAAGAAATTGCACAAGGGAATGGAAAATGTATGGAGAGAGGAGTGTTGATACAAAACGCCGTCTGTCTATAAAAATATAACATGGGGGCGCCAAGTGATGGCATGGCACATATGCCTGAGACAGACAGTGAACTGGGCAAATAAAACAAATCCATGGAGTGATGGTGTTAATCGATATTTACCATCAAAGGGGGCACATCTCATGCACTCGGCAGCCTAGCGGCTCAGCGGTTAGCAGTGAGGAGTGAAACAGGCGAGGTTCCGTTTGCGCTAAAACACTAAAATGCATTTTGGAGGTCGATTTCTTCCTTATGAAATGAGAAAGTCACAAAAATCAGCAGAGAAAAAACAAGGAATGCTGCTCCCTAACCAGTAAAATAGCGAATGCTCTAAACTCGCATTTTTCTGAGGTCTTCACAAGTGAGGAAGTAGATAACCTCCCAGAGGTAACAGGGACTACTAAGGAGGAACTGAGGGATTTGGAAATTGTAGAGAGAGAAGAGCTGCTCAGATTAAATAGGCTGAAATCAAACAAATCACCAGGACCAGATCATATTTACCATCGAGCTTTGAAGGAGGCCAGCGAGTGCAGATATAAACCCTTGACGCATATTTTTAGGATGTCACTGCGCACTGGAGAGATTCCAAAGGACTGGAAAATGGCAAATGTTATCCCGTTATATAAAAAGGGTGACCAGGCAGATCCAAGCAACTACAGGCCAGTAAGCTTAACGTGCATCACAGGAAAATTAATGGAAGGAATTATTAAGGACCAGTAATGGCATACTGCACGATAACATGCACTGAATACACTTGACTTACAGCTTTCATACTCCTTCTCTGTACATTTAGCATTTGTTTGCTCAGAAGCTGATGAGCTTGCTGCTTTGTGAGCAGCTCTTGTTTCCTCCAATCTAGTGGCCCGCTTCTTATATTCTTCCGTTTTTCCCTTAAGCTGGCACTTAAGTGGTCAATCTGCCTCAAGAACGACTTCAGATATGAAGAGGTAGGGGAAATTGCTTTTACAAATTCCATACCAAATGTCATAGAATGCTGCATTTGTCATTCCAACAGATGGTGCATTACAAACATTAACACTCCTTTTACGAATGCCACACCAAATAGCATAGAACAGAGACATATGTGTTGAATTTATCATTCCAACAGATGGTGCATCACAAACATTTAAACTCCTTTTACAAATGCCACACCAAATGGCATAGATAGATAGATAGATAGATAGATAGATAGATAGATAGATAGATAGATAGATAGATAGATAGATAGATAGATAGATAGATAGATAGATAGATAGATAGATACTTTATTAATCCCAAGGAGAAATTCACTAAATTCTCTAGAACAGAGACATATGCATTCCACTTGTCATTTCAACAGATGGCGCATCACAAATATTAACACTGCTTTTAAGGATCCTATACCAAATGATGTATAACAGAGACTTTTGCCTTGCAAGGTGCACTGCAAACATTAACAGTGAGGTCCTTGTTGATTACTTAGATTTTAACCCATCTGAGAGGGATAACACAGCTAGTAAACCACAAAGACCGAAACAATAAATTTAAGCAAAAGTCAGTGGAGGAGCCCTGCATAAAACATAACAATTTAGGACACTAGAAGGTGCCATCAGACACATTACTGGGTTTTCTCCACAGGAACACTCAGCACATTGCCGACTCCCGGCCACAGCGTTACCCAATGTTAAGTGATGCTTCATGAATTCGTTTTTTTCTATTTTTTGTTTTTTAACTCTATTTGGGTTTAATTAAATGGAGAACACACTTAGATGATTTATGATGTCTTTCGTTCTTGGCTCTGGCGATGTTCTTATTGATTTTTTGGCTTCAACCTGTGCTTTGTAATTCAGTCTTACTGTCTAAAAACTTCATATCAGTGTGCCTAGAAATGGCTTCACCCCAGTGGCAGACATACATGAGGGCAAATGAAGAGTCCTCTGCACCTTTGGGATCATTGTGTTTTGGTGCTGCTGTACAGCTGTCCCGGGGCACCTGTGGAGACATGGGGTGTCTGTGGTCACAGTGGTCCAGCTTTGACCAGGATCAGTCAGTATCTCTTGCTGCTGTCCACTCTCCTTTGGCACCAATGAAGAGCACTGGGCTGTGTTTCTGGGATGGCGGCTTTAGAGGCAGAGTTTCAGTGAAAAGGCCATATTGGAAACTGGCAAAAAATAAGGAAAAGATAAAAATGGGCAAAAGAGCACAGACGCTGGACAGAAGATGACTGGAAAAGTGTATTGTGGCCAGCATTCTGGAGTCGTCTTATCTCAGATGACGCTGATTTGTGGTGTCTTTTAGTGAAGTGAGGACCTGTAAGGCGTTTGTTTCTCACACCCCACCCTCTGATGTCCTTCCTTCTCCTGTTATGCAGTTGTCTCTTCTTCTTCTTCTTCTGTCCTGGTTATCTTCTGTTTGCCCTCCTCTCTCAAGACACCTTTGTATGAAATCTTCAGGTCCTTGATATTCGGTCAAATGGAGTAACCTTCATTCACGTCTCTTGAGAAAGCCGATTTATTTTGGGCATTTTATGCCAGAGCTGAACTTTAGGAATGCCAGGAGCTTTTAGCACAACTGAACACAATAGCATTTTTTTTTTAAAAAAAGCACTTGAAGGTCAAAAAAGAAAAAAAAAATACTAATAAAGCCAAAATAAAACAAACAGGAAGCAGTTTTTTTTTTTTTTTTTGAGAAAAAGGCGATGAAAGAGAATTTAAGAAATCTCTTGGAGACAAAAGGAGAAATCTTTGGAAATGAGAAGGAAATGGCAAACGAGCTGAACGAATCTTTCACCCAAGTATTTGTAAAGGAAGAAACAAATGGAGAAACTGCCACACCACCTGAATGTGAGCCTGTTCATTTGATATTCACTGAAATTCTTTTATTTCCCCCCATGCTTTTGCCATTGGCTTTTCACAGAATGCTGAACTTAAGAGCTATTTATATTGATTTGCATATTCAAAGAGGCGTAATTGTGGGAGGAGTTGGGGCGGGACAGCAGGCGTGTGCAGGTGCTTTACTTTTCACGCTGACCGGGATTTATGGAGCAGAAGAACGTGGAAGTTGGTGAACGCACAGATTTATGCATCTGGATGTTTTTGTGCTTACGCACATTTCCGCTTTTGTCCTTACACCATGTTTTAGTGTGAATTTTATGCACGGCATTATACATGAGGCCCCTGGTCACCACACCATAAAATGGACATAAGAGCACTTGAAGTTGTGAAGAGTACAGCAAGCAGGTGCATCCCAGGGCTGGCAAGATCTGTGAGCAGCAAAGCCGTGCAACACAATCTTTTCTGCATGGGACAACTTTCATGAACAATACATCCCTTCGTTAGGGCAAACGCATGCTGTTCTCAAGGCCAACGGGTGGGGCCACATGCTACTAGACAGGTGGGCCTAATAAATGGCACCTCAGAATGTCAAAGTGTTTTAAAACACCTAGCTCTCCTCCGTGGAGCTCCGTCCTCCTGGTACCCAAACTCCTGGTGCTGCTGTTCCCTAAATAGCCTGCAGGACAAAACCAAAATGGTGACGTCCCAGCTGGTTTCGGGGATTGTTTACAGGTGGCACACTTCCTCAGGGCAGAGGTGTTGGTGGGCCCTATTGATGCTCACTGAGCAAATTGCTACTTCCAGTTGCCAGTGCCCATGCCATCTGGGCCACCCACAACCTAACTTCTGTCTTGTCTTGTCTCTGGGCCTGAGACGCACTTTCACGTGACGAAGCTGCTGATGTCCTGCCGATATGGGTGCCCGTAAACAGCCACCTACCTACAGAGCGAACCATCCACATGCGGCTCGCCTCGGTGCCAGCCACGACTCCATCAGCTCATTGGAATTCTGCTCGCTTGCGGTGTTGCGACTTTCTTTCTCTGGCCTGACGGGCCCGAGTTGAGGTGAGTGACAGCACGTCCTGTTCCCTTCCTTTCATGCCCGCTCTTGACTCTGACATGTATAGCCTGACTTTTCTCTGCACAAACCACAGTGTGAAAATGAAAGCGATACTTAAACCGTATTTGAGAGACCGCTTATTTGTCCGCTTAATACATGGCACAGATTTTACCATTCAGCTCTAACTACAGCGTTAAGCGTAGTCATTTTCACTGGAAATTCAATCAACGATCATTTCATTTGTCACCTGAAACTCTGTTTGGAAGGCTTATATATCTCCGACGTTTTATGACTCATTTATACGTTTAAAAAGAAAGGGTCCATTTGTAATCCATCAGGGGAGCAGATGCCGTTGAGTCACCGAGTCCGTTTTAGCATTAAGTGGAGCGGAGGGGGCCTCCGCGATTTTTGCTCCATTATTGCACTCCTGTTCACCTTTTCTGATGGATGACATTCCCAGCATTCCCTGGCTTTTCATGTTTCATGTATTTATTTTCACAAGAGCTGTGTGGCAGTATAAATTTCAAAATGCTTCCACGTATTGAAGAAGCAGCCAAACAAATCACTCCCTGGGATTTCACATTTTGCTGTCTAAAGCCCAGGAGTTAATTTGTGAAGCTCACGTTGGACCCCGTCTGGGCCTCAAAGTCAGTCAGTCATCGTCCAACCCGCTATATCCTAATCTACAGGGTCATGGGGGTCTGCTGGAGCCAATCACAGGGTGCAAGGTAGGAACAAACCCTGGGCAGGGCGCCAGCCCACCACAGGGCACACACAATTTAGGATCGCTAATGCACCTAACCTGCATGTCCTTGAAGTGTGGGAGGAAACCCACGCAGACACGGGGAGAACATGCAAACTCCACGAAGGGAGGAACCGGGAAGCGAACCCGGGTCTCCTTACTGCAAGGCAGCAGCGCTACCACTGTGCCACCGTGCCACCCCTGGGCCTCAAAGTGTTTCACATAATTAAGGAATACACAGCCCACCGTGATGTGCAAGGTTGTGCCCCCCTTCCATTGTAACAAATATTTATGAAAAGAAATTAAGGCTAAGGAAGACAGAAGTTTTGAGGTAAGGTGATTCTGCTCTCTAATCGTAGAAATGTGACATTAAGGACCCCATAAGCCCCATATTGTCATCAAGTGGGGTTGTCTGCTTTTGCTTTATTTTTATGTGTTACTATTTCTTTTCTTTATTATTTGCAGCGTACTTTACGTTTTATGTATCTCTCTGTAAGCCTGTGTTATGTTCTATGTGTCTTGTGGGTGGTACCCCTAGGGGCGGGGCCACCTGCCAGTCACTGTCCCTCCGCCCACTAGTTCCTGGCTCTTCCCTGTGATGGCGCTCTGGAGTCGATGAGTTGGTGTGATTTTTGTGTTGCCTTTTGCTTCAAGTTTTCAGAATTTTTTTAACCTTCTGCTCTGTCTTTTTTCCTTGCTATTGGAATCTGTATTGGGAGATATTTGATTTGGGTCGCCTTCTTGTTACAGACAACCCCATGCTCCATAGGGAGGGCTTCATTGTTATTGGAGAACATTTTTTTTTTTTGTGAAGAATAAATGTTTTATTTAATAAAGACTCTACAGGGACCTTTTTGTGTCTAGTCAGGGTTTTTGACATGATTTCCAGACCCCCGTGGTCATTCTTAGGAGTGATATTCGGACTTACATTTTTAATGACTCCTAGTCCATGACACATATAAAACAAAAGACGATGAGTGACGGAGGGAAGTGAGCTCATTGCTGTTGACATAGCGCACAAAACATAGGAAACCAAATGGACATAAAGCTTCCAAAAGGGTTCACAAAAGCAGGCCAAGACCTTCATTAGCCTGCCTAAAAAAATCTGGCTTTACCCCAGGCAGCCTTACCCCAACACTCCACAGCCAGGCTACAGCCGGCACAGGCCTAAAACCGGGCCCTGACTTTTAAAATTTAAATATGCTTTTAAATATTAATATAAAAAAAAAATTAAAAATGCCCCAAGAAGGGAGAGGAACCATCAACCTTCTGGCTGGAGAGATAAATCCTATACAAAAAATTTTAGTAAATGTGTTTGAAAGAAATAAAAAGAACAAAAATGGCAGAAAGACATAAAATGGTTTGCAGTGCAAGCAAGTCCCAAATGTAATATAATACTGAAAGACAATAAATGTAGAAATCAGAAAATCAATACAGTTTATGAATTCATTCTCCAAATGTCAATGAAGCGCTGAAGGGATAAATGCCCCATCTCACAAATAAGAGCTGAGGGTGGTCCTTCAGCAGTGATGGCGTTCCACCCAGAAAACACCAGGAATACTTTTTCACATATCAAAAATAATAAATCTCTCCATTATATAAAAAAATCTTGGGACGAGACTAGACTTTCTCAGAGAGACACTTTCATGCCCCATGAGACGAGACTTTGTGCCAAGAGATTTAACCACACCATGGGCCGGAATATATTGTTCAGATTTAAACTTTTAGTTGGAGACTTGTAGATCGTCAGGGAAAAGTCGTGTTTCTCTCCAATGAAGAGGTGTATCCGTGAGAATTAAAAGATTGGTTGTTTGGTGAAAGTGAAATCCACATCTGCTGTCACGCTTGGGTCACAGAGTTGCAGAGATACACAGGAGATTTTAGAGACAGAAACGTTATTCAGACACTTCAAACAAACATGGGTCAAAGTCAAAGCGAACTTTATTGTCATCTCAACCATATACAAGTATACAGATAGACGGAATTGCGAAGCAGAGGGTCCACAGTGTAACAACATGAAGAGCAAATAAAAATGTAAAATAAATTAAAATTATAACTAAAATTTAAATTTAAAATTAAAATTAAAACACAAACAAGACAAGACAAGGAAGTAGCAGCAATATTGATGTGTAGTAAGCAATATGAACATTGATGCAATATATGGTATTATGCAATCTAGATACATAAATATAGTCAATACATAATGTAATTTAATAAATAAATAATACAGAAATATAATACAGAAATTATCAGTTGTGGCGGGCGGCTGGGGGCTGTGCCCAGTCGGGACGCCTAGAAGGACAAGGAGAGGGCAGCCGCCCTGGTATGTATGAGATGCCAGGGGACCGAGCATGGAAGCTCAACCCTATAGGGGCCCATAGCCACTGCCAGGGGGCACCCAGACGCCTGTGAAGCCCTGGATGTCAGCACTTCCACCACACCCGGAGGTGCTGGTGGAAGGAATACCAGGGACACCAGGAGTGCTTCCAGGTACTCATGCGGCACTTCCGACACACCAGGAAGTTAAAAGGGCCACTTACCCCCATTTGTCAGCTGGAGTCGGGTGGAAGAGGACGAAGCTCAGAGGAGAGGAGAGGAGGCGGTGAAGAAAGGACAGGACATAAAGAGGCCTGAACTGAGGATGCCTGGTGCAGGGGCACTGGGTTGTGTGTGGGGCTGTATACACTTGTAAATATGGAGAATAAACGTGTGTGGTGTTTTAAACCGTCGGTGTCTGCCTGTCTGTAGGCATGTAAACAATGACAGGTCAGAATGTTTCACAGCAGAAGGATATCAAGAATGTCAAAATCCTTAAAGGTCAGTATGAGATCTTCAGTTCTTCTCTCCATGCACACTCGTCTTGTGAATTTCCCCTTGGGATTAATAAAGTATCTATCTATCTATCTATCTATCTATCTATCTATCTATCTATCTATCTATCTATCTATCTATCTATCTATCTATCTATCTATCTATCTATCTATCTATCTATCTATACAGGACAGTGGCCTGCATGTATAAAAGTTCTGTTTTTCGAGGTGGTTGAGGCCATGTGGAAGATCCCAGGGGGCAGCCTGGTGTTAAGAAGTCTGACAGCTTGGGGGTAAAAACTCTCCTGCAGCCTGGCAGATCTGGATTTGATTCTGCAGTATCTTCTCTTGGATGGCAGAAGTGTGAAAAGTCCATATGAGGGGTGTAAGGAGTCCTGCACAATGCTGCAGGCCTTGCGGACACTGCGTTTGTAAAATATGTCCTGTAGTGAAGGGAGAGGCACCCCAATAATGTTCTCTGCTGTCTTCACTATCCTTTGTGGTCAGACATGTTGCAGTTGCCATACCAGACAGTGATGCAGCTGGTCAGGACACTCTCAATGGTGCGAGGATGGAATGGGGATGACTTGCTCACTTCAGCCACCTCAGGAAGTATAGTCTCTGCTGGGCTTTCTTGGTTAGTGATGAGGTGTTATGTGTCCATGAAAGTTCATCAGTTATGTGCACACCGAGGACCTTGGTACTCCTAACAGTCTCCACATCTAAACCGTTGATGCTGAGTGGGATGTGGGCAGGATGTGATTTGTCTTGTTGACATTGCGAGATAGATTGTTGTCTTCACACCATGCGGACAGCCGTTCCACCTCATCTCTGTATGCTGTTTCATCATCCCTGCTTGTCCGTGTGTAGTCGGAGGGGACAGTTCCGTCTCTCAATTTAAAGAATAGAAAATCTTCCTCTTAATAGGGATGCACCTCGGGATCGGGACCCCCAACAGGAGCAGAGGATGTCTGGGGGAGAAGAGAAGTGAGATGAAGCCCCCTAATAAATATAACAATATTAACAGAAAAATGAATGTCGTGAAAATGAAGGTGATGGAGGAAGCGAAAAGCAACATGTAAAAAGGAGTCTGGTAAGTTGTAATGTGGTGTTTGAGGTAAAGGAGTAGGAGAGAACTCTGGTGAGTGTGTGAAGTGTCTGATGTGTCCATGTTAGGCGCAGGGTGTTAGGGACAGGCTAGGAAAGTTGGTTCTTCAGTCATCTGCAAGACTTGCAATGCTAGGCCCACAACTCTCCTCCCAGAATAGCTGAAACATTTCTGTTGATTGAAGGAGCGGAGCCTGAACACACTGACGAGTTCTGTTATCTGGATGGCGTGGCAAGTTCAGCAGGAGGAGCGGTCCTGGTGGTCACAAAACAGGAGACAGTGAGAGTGGAAGAAGTTTAGGGACCTACTTCCATTGCTGAGGTCAAAAGCAGCTTCTATGAGAATGAAGAGAAAGCTGTACATGGCTTGCATTCGGACATTTATGCTCTATGGAAGTGAAACGTTGGTGCAGAAGGGACAAGAACTTAGAAAGGATAGAAATGAAGATGATTAGGTGGATGTGCGGCGTATCGTTACCCAGTAGGCATCAAACTAATGGGTCTGTCCTGTGTAAGAAGCGGCTTGGATGGTGGGAGCATGTAAAGCATAAGGACCAAAATGACTGAATCAATAAATGCATGTTTATTAAGTGTAGACAGGAGGCGCCCAAGAGGCAGGCCTAGAAAGAGGTGGAGAGACAGATAACGAAAACTAAGGGTTTGACATCAGGATCATTTGGGGTAGATCAGCCAGCTCCTAAAAATGCTGTAAAATGGATGATGATTAACAATATTAAGAGAAATGACATTAAAACATGAAAGACAACAATAAAAAGCAAATCCCACATCAGCAAGGGTATTAATGCTGGGAACTGCTGGTTCTCAAAACTAATTAGCCTCAGACCTCCGACCTCCTGTGAGGCATGGAAACAATAATCATCCTGACCGTGAATTAAAAAGTACGCCTGCACCATTTTCTGACTTCAAGTGGAACGTGTTTAACAAAAAAAGGATCAGAAGATGAAATCATAACCTCAAAGCAGCAGGCTTTTGGGGTGCCAACTGGGCAAAATAAATCTATTTAATTATACCAAAATAGAACCCAGCCACAGGGGATGCACAAACCAGTGTGTTTCTTCCTGCCGGTCCCAAATAGGAAGGGTTACATCAGGAAGGGCATTCAGTGTAAAATTTTTCCATGATCAATATGCGGACAACAATACAAATTTCCATACCAGATCGGTCGAGCCCTGGGTTAACAATGACCACCACCAGTACTGTTAGCCAACGGGGTGCTGGCGGAAATTGGGCTACTGTTAGCAGAAGAAGGAGAAAAAGAAGGAGGAGAAGAAGATGGGGGCAGACGTGTCCAGAGGCAGGAGGAGAGGAGGAAGGTAAAGAGAGTGGAACTGAGGGTAGGACCTCTGAATGTTGGCAGTATGACTGGTAAGGGGAGAGAGTTAGCAGATATGATGGAGAGAAGGAAGGTTGATATATTGTGTGTGAAGAGACTAAAGATAGATAGATAGATAGATAGATAGATAGATAGATAGATAGATAGATAGATAGATAGATAGATAGATAGATAGATAGATAGATAGATAGATACTTTATTAATCCCAGGGGGAAATTCACATGGAAGGGAAGGGGAGTAAGGCCAGGGGGATCAGAGGGGGATTCAAATTGTTCTATCATGGTGTGGATGGGAGGAGAAATGGAGTAGGGGTTATTCTGAAGGAACAGCACGTCAAGAGTGTTTGGGAGGTGAAAAGAGTGTCAGACAGAGTGATGATTATGAAGCTGGAAATTGGAGGTGTGATGATGAATGTTGTTAGTGCATATGCCCCGCAAGTTGGGTGTGCAATGGATAAGAAAGAAGATTTTTGGAGTGAGTTGGATGAAGTGATGGACAGAGAGTGGTGATTGGAGTGGTCTACATGTTGGTGAAGGGAACAGAGGAGACGAGGAGGTGATGGGTAGGAAGAGGAGAGGATTGAAGAAGGTCAGAGGATAGTGGATTTTGCCAAAATGATGGACATGGCTGTGGTGAATACGTTTTTTAAGAAGAGGCATGAACATAGGGTGACGTTCAAGAGTGTAGGAAGATGCACACAGGTAGATGACATCCTATGCAGAAGAGTCAATCTGAAGGAAATTAGAGACTGCAAAGTGGTGGCAGGGGAAAGTGTAGTTAAGCAGCATAGGATGGTGGTCTGTAGGATGACGTTGTAGATCAAGAAGAGGAAGAGAGTGAGGGCAGAGCCAAGGATCAAATGGTGGAAGTTGAAAAAGGAAGACTGTCAGGTTGAGTTTAGGGAGGAGGTAAGACTGGCACTGGGTGGCAGTGAACAGTCACCAGACAGTTGGGAAACTACAGCAGATGTAGTAAGGGTGACAGCAAGAAGGGTGCTTGGCGTGACATCTGGACAGAGGAAGGAGGAAAAGGAAACCTGCTGGTGAAATGAGGAAATACAGGA
The DNA here is from genome assembly GCF_900747795.2 of Erpetoichthys calabaricus. Lineage (NCBI taxonomy): Eukaryota > Metazoa > Chordata > Cladistia > Polypteriformes > Polypteridae > Erpetoichthys > Erpetoichthys calabaricus. Next base: position 101,517,017 of record NC_041409.2, on the reverse strand, counting down.
GAGTATACAGAGGAAGAGGATGGCAAAGAAGAAGTGGGATAGTCAGAGAGATGCAGAAAGTAGACAAGAGTACAAGGAGATAAGGCGCAAGGTGAAGAGAGAGGTGGCGAAGGCTAAAGAAAAGGCGTATGATGAGTTGTATGAGAGGTTGGACACTAAGGAAGGAGAAAAGGACCAGTAGGCTACAGAGAGACCAAGCTGGGAAAGATGCGCAGCAGGTTAGGGTGATAAAGGATAAAGATGGAAACATACTCACAAGTGAGGAGAGTGTGTTGAGGAGATGGAAAGAGTACTTTGAGAGGCTGATGAATGAAGAGAACGAGAGAGAGAAGAGGTTGGATGATGTGGAGATAGTGAATCAGGAAGTGAAACGTATTAGCAAGGAGGAAGTAAGGACAGCAATGAAGAGGATGAAGAATGGAAAGGCCATTGGTCCAGATGACATACCTGTGGAACCATGGAAGTGTTTAGGAGAGATGGCTGTGGAGTTTTTAATCAGATTGTTTAATGCAATCTTGGAAAGTGAGAGGATGCCTGAGGAGTGGAGAAGAAGATATTTAAGAATAAGGGGGATGTGCAGGACTGCAGTAACTACAGGGGGAGAAAATTGATGAGCCACAGCATGAAGTTATGGGAAAGAGTAGTGGAAGCTCAGTTAAAAAGTGAGGTGATGATTAGTGAGCAGCAGTGTGGTGTCATGCCAAGAAAGAGCACCACAGATGTGATGTTTGCTCTGAGGATGTTGATGGTGGAGTAGAGAGAAGGCCAAAAGGAGTTGCATTTCGTCTTTGTGGACCTGCAAAAAGCATATGACATGGGTGACTGAGAGGAGCTGTGGTATTGTATGAGGAAGTCAGGAATGACAGAGAAGTATGTAAGAGTTGTATAGGATATGTACGAGGGAAGTGTGACAGTGGTGAGGTCTGCGGTAGGAGTGACGGAGGTGGGATTACATCAGGGATGGGTTGGAGATGGTGGCACTGACCAGAAAGCAGGAGACATCTTCCGCTTGGCTGGAATAACATTTTTTTTTATTGATGTTTGTCTTGTGTTACAACTACGTGGGCGGAGCCGCGGGGGGACAGCTAGTAATAAGTATAATAATAAATATAAAGACACGATCTAGTTGAGTGGGAAGGTATATGTGTGTTATCGGTCTAGTCCATAAGTGTTTAGGAGTCTTATGGCTTGAGGGAGGACACTATGACACATTCTGATAGTGATGGCCCCAATGCTTCGGTATCATTTTTCCAGATAGCAGGGGAGTGAATAGTTCATGTGAAGGATGTGTCAGGATCTCCACAATGCTGGTAGCTTTGGTACACATGTCTGTGATGGAGGGAAGAGAGACCCCGATGATCTTCTCAGCTGTCCTCACTATCCGCTGCAGGTTCTTGCGATCCATGACAGTGAAATTCCCAAACCAGACAATGGATACTCTCAATAGGAAATGAGACTTAGGATATAAGCCTATTTGTCGTCAACACCAAAAGGACAAAACAAAATCAAAGTCTATTCACTCGAGACTAAATCTGTCTCTCAGTAAGATCTTCGGGAAAAATCCCACAGATTGTTGACTAAGTATTCACAAATCTGGACAAACTGATCTCCAAGGTGTCAGCCTGTAAACATCATACTGATCATGTCACTTAACATTGGAACAGTCTGGATGAGAACAGGACATTCAACCCAACAAAGCCAGTCCTGCTCACTTATTTCTTCCAAAAAACATCAAGTCGAGTTTTTAAAGTCCCTAAAGTCTTACTGGACACCACACTACTTGGTCGATTATTCCAGTCTATCATTCTTTGTGTAAAGAAAAACATCCTAATGTTTGTGTGACATTTCCCCTTCACAAGTTTCTAACTGTGTCCCCATGTTCTTGATGAACTCATTTTAAAGTCACCATCTCGATCCACTGGACTAACTCCCTTCATCATTTTGAACACTTCAGTCAGGTCTCCTCTTCATCTCTGTAAAGGCTCAGTCCTCATAACTCATCCCCTGTAGCTCTGACTCAGCCTAGTCGCTCTTCTCTGGACCTTTTCTAGTGCTGCTATGTCTTTATGGAGACCAAAACTGCACACAGGACTCCAAACCAGTGTTTTGTAAAGCTTGAGCAGGACCTCCTAATGTAACTTCCTGGGTCACACCCCTGGCAAATTTCACTTGCGTCTTAATAACGGGACCTCAAAATAGTGATGGACATCAAAACAAAATGGAGTTGCAATGAAAATAGCAAAACAGAATACAGAAAACCCACAGCAAATAAGTCCAAAATGCAACTGAGAAGCAAGAAAAACCAGAAAATCGATATTCACAAATGACAGGGAAACATTGAAAGGTCGACTCTTCAGGCTCAAGATTTATGGCTGAGGGTGGTCTTTCGGCAGAGAGTTTCTTGGAATATCAGCCATACAACATAAGGAATAGACTCACATTTAAAGGGACAGAATATAAACAACAAATAATAAGTAAATCTAATAGAAATACAACATATAAAGTAATATTTCAAAACTGTTAATAACAAAACAAATAAATACAATCAAGAGGAAAAAAACTGGAACATATAATATTAACCTAACCCCAATTCTGCAGGTTGGCTTCGGCCTACAAAGGCCCAAAGGGGGGGGCTGTCTTCAGATGTTCAAAATACTTCTTTAAATGTCCTAAAATATACAAAATTTTACATAAATGCCTGAACTTTCATGGCCCCAGATCATGAAACATCTCAGTCTGAAGATTCACATTTTGGACGGGTGGAGTGTAGTGGCAATGTTGGGCAGATGAGGTGGGGTTGAATCACCAAGGAGTGTTCTTCTCTCACTGTTCGGAGATGGTCTCGGTACAGCTGACTAATGGAGTTTCTCCTTTAGCTCACACTGCAAGAAGACCACTTCTCATTTCTTCAGATGTTGTAAGTGTGCCGCTGGCCGTTGGAAGTTCCTTGGTGTCAGTCCACTGCAGCTCAATTCTCCACAAAGGGAGAGAGGAACCATAAAACCTCTGGCCTGAGAGACAAGTCCAAATGAAGAGATATTTATTTAGGTTTCCAAAAAAGGAGCAAGGTTTGCCTGAAAAGGCAACCCACAGCAAACAAATCCTAGACAAATACCAATACTTGAGAATCAAGAAAAATCTAGACATCAGAAAATTGACACATTAACTGCACACTCCTTGAACGTCTGTGAACCGCTGAAGGATTGACTCCCCAGTCTGTGAATATGCAAGGTGTGATGTACGGTGAATGTTTTTAAAAAGAAACGTTTATTGCAGTAAAAGATTTCCAACTACTAGTCACCCTCAAATTACTCTCCTCCTCCACTTCGAATACACTTATCCCAACGCTCCTGCCACTTCGTGACGCAGTTCTGGAAGTTTTCTTTCGAGCGTGTCTTTAATTGGGCTGTCATGGCTACCTGGATGTCCTCAATGGATTGAAATCGTTTGCCTTTCATGGTCATTTTCAATTTAGGGAACAGCCAGAAGTCACACGGTGCCAGATCCAGCGAATAAGGTGGATGCGGACACAGCGTAATGTTTTTATTTGACAGAAATTGTCGTACTAGAAGGGATGTGTGACAAGGACCGTTGTCACGCTGGAGAATGAAACTGCTTCAACATTTTCCTGGGTTATTGATGTTGAAGGATGTCCTGATCTTTTCTTGTCTTCAACCGAGTCAGATCCATTACGAAATCGATCAAAGCACTCGTAAACGGTCTTAACTGTCGGTGCAGTGACATCATAAACCAATTTTTACATCTGATGGGTTTCTTGAGCTTTCTGCAATTTGAAACAAAATTTCATGTTAATGCGTTGCTCGATATCCATTATTAACGACAAACTTGAAAAACACACTTGAACTCGACAGGGGCTCACAAGCGACTAACGGAATCCAACAAGTTGAAACTCGTCACAAACTGGGCTCTAGGATGGACCTGTCAGAACCGGCATTGAATTGTTCTGCGTTGCTCTGCATCGACGTTCACGGGACTTTTTGATCACACCTCGTATAGCTTGAGGGCGGTCCTTCAGCAGTGATGCCAGACTGGCCCCGCCTCTTGGGGACCCACCCACACAACTCAAGGAACATGAGAAAACATGTGACAGTAAATAATAAATAAACAGATTAGCAGTCACAATAAATACAATAAGAATATAAAAAATAAAACCCTCCAATAAGAAGTAAGAGCTAATTAAAGCTGTGGCAGGGAACACCCCTTGGCTGAAGCTGCAGTTGTTAACAGTCAGTGGAGCCCCCATTTTGGGAGAGGGGGGTGAGAGGTGTGTGTGTGTCCCACTTGATCCCTCCGCACTCTTATCGCATACACACATCTGTAGACATAACACACTCCAGTTCCCTGAGTCCAGTTTAATTAGCACAGATAGGATTTCCTCCGTGCAAATTAAACGCAATTCAATCCGGCCGTCTCTTTTACCGACTTAAGCAGAGTTTCAGGACAAAAAGCGCAAGGCCTGAACTCCTTGGGACCTGCCTGAGCCACGCGTGCACCCATACACACACACACACACACACACACACACACCCCACCAGACAGTCCCACCAAACACTTGGAAAACGAACAAAAGCCAACCTGTTGCCAAGCTCTTTGAAGAAGGCAGGAAAGAAAGAAAGAGCGGCTCAACGTCTCGTACTGATTAGCTGTCATGCCAAACATTTTGAATAACTGTAATGAACCCTTAGTGCAACTCAGTGTGCTTCATCTTAAGAATGTTTCAAAAACACTGATCATTTGAGATGACATCCTGCTAATTACAGTGGCCTAATTACACGGCGCGACGCGTCTTCTGCTGTTTTCTGAATGCGACTGAATGACAAGTTTACCGAGTGTTGGTAAACAAGGAAAGCTCATGCAAAATGACCAAAGAGGAAACAGCGCTTTTATTTCCATTGTCTGCGAGAGCAGGTTTCCGGAAATAGCAGGCTGAGCGTGGCGGCTTACGGCGTTCAGACAAATGAAGCCTTTATGGCGTCTTGTTTGTGCCGCTGTGACAATAATAGAGGACAAAATGATGAGCTAGAAATATCAGGCTGTCCGGCACTTGTAATTATTTTAGAGAGTCCCCCCCTTTCCATCCATTAACTGTGCCCATCCATCCATTTCTAACACATTTAGGGCTGAGGGGAGCTGCTTAGGAATTCGCTTTGGGTGATACCACCCTCCTGACTGTTCGTCCTCCCCGAGAAGACAATAGCTGGACTTGAATTTAGCTTCTTTAGATTACAGGAACGTGGGCCAGTCAGATTTCTGTTTGGCAGGGGCTTTGTCTCTCAGAGATGGTACGCTGGCCTCTATCGTCATATTCGACTTTACCTTGAGTGGATCCTGGTCATTGCACCGGAATTGGTTCAAGGTGATGCCCACTCCAGCTACTCATCCTCCATGAGAGGACTATAGCTGGACATTCTGTTAAGGGCCATTGGGTGACAGGTTCATAGCCCAGTGAGATTTCTATTCCTACGTTGCTCTTTGCTTGAGCAGGTCCCAGTCTTGGCACAGGAATTCGCTTAGGCTGGTTGCATCTTCTCCATCACTCATCCTAACTGGAAAAGACAATACCTGGACCAGAGTTGGGGATGTTTGGATTACAGGTACATGGAGCAGTCAGATTTCCTTTCATCAGGCTGTCTCTTGGCCTCGACACACTGGACCTAATGAGAATGGGCCCAGGTTGTAGCACAGGAATTCACTCTGGGTGATGACACCCTCACTTCTGTCTCCCTCGCTGAAAAGAAAGTAGGTGGACTTGAGTTTAGGGCCATTGGATTACAGGTATGTTAGTCAGATTTCTGTTCAGCAGGATGCCCAGCACACTGTCCCTACTTTGAACAGGTCCCAGTCGTGCCACAGGAATTCACTCTGGGCGATTGCACCCTCACTGCTGTCTCCCTCGCTGAAAAGACAGTAGGTGGACTTGAGTTTAGGGCCTTTGGATTACAGGTATGTGACAGTCAGATTTCTGTTCAGCAGGATGCCCAGTACACTGTCCCTACCTTGAACAGGTCCCAGTCTTGCCACAGGAATTCACTCTGGGTGATGACACCCTCACTTCTGTCTCCCTCGCTGAAAAGAAAGTAGGTGGACTTGAGTTTAGGGCCATTGGATTACAGGTATGTTAGTCATATTTCTGTTCAGCAGGATTCCCAGCACACTGTCCCTGCTTTGAACAGGTCCCAGTCGTGCCACAGGAATTCACTCAGGGCGATTGCACCCTCACTGCTGTCTCCCTCGCTGAAAAGACAGTAGGTGGACTTGAGTTTAGGGCCTTTGGATTACAGGTATGTTAGACAGTCAGATTTCTGTTCAGCAGGATGCCCAGCACACTGTCCCTACCTTGAACAGGTCCCAGTCGTGCCACAGAAATTCACTCTGGGTGATTGCACCCTCACTGCTGTCTCCCTCGCTGAAAAGACAGTAGGTGGACTTGAGTTTAGGGCCTTTGGATTACAGGTATGTTAGACAGTCAGATTTCTGTTCAGCAGGATGCCCAGTACACTGTCCCTACCTTGAACAGGTCCCAGTCTTGCCACAGGAATTCACTCTGGGTGATGACACCCTCACTTCTGTCTCCCTCGCTGAAAAGACAGTAGGTGGACTTGAGTTTAGGGCCTTTGGATTACAGGTATGTTAGACAGTCAGATTTCTGTTCAGCAGGATGCCCAGTACACTGTCCCTACCTTGAACAGGTCCCAGTCATGCCACAGAAATTCACTCTGGGTGATTGCACCCTCACTGCTGTCTCCCTCGCTGAAAAGAAAGTAGGTGGACTTGAGTTTAGGGCCATTGGATTACAGGTATGTTAGTCAGATTTCTGTTCAGCAGGATGCCCAGTACACTGTCCCTACCTTGAACAGGTCCCAGTAGTGCCACAGGAATTCACTCAGGGCGATTGTACCCTCACTGCTGTCTCCCTCGCTGAAAAGACAGTAGGTGGACTTGAGTTTAGGGCCTTTGGATTACAGGTATGTTAGACAGTCAGATTTCTGTTCAGCAGGATGCCCAGTACACTGTCCCTACCTTGAAAAGGTCCCAGTCATGCCACAGAAATTCACTCTGGGTGATTGCACCCTCACTGCTGTCTCCCTCGCTGAAAAGAAAGTAGGTGGACTTGAGTTTAGGGCCATTGGATTACAGGTATGTTAGTCAGATTTCTGTTCAGCAGGATGCCCAGTACACTGTCCCTACCTTGAACAGGTCCCAGTAGTGCCACAGGAATTCACTCAGGGCGATTGTACCCTCACTTCTGTCTCCCTCACTGAAAAGACAGTAGGTGGACTTGAGTTTAGGGCCTTTGGATTACAGGTATGTTAGACAGTCAGATTTCTGTTCAGCAGGATGCCCAGTACACTGTCCTTACCTTGAACAGGTCCCAGTCGTGCCACAGGAATTCACTCTGGGTGATTGCACCCCCTCCGTCACTCATCCTAAGTATGAAGACAATAGCTGGATGTGAATTTGGGCTCTTTAGATTACAGGTCAGATTTCAGTTTGGCAAGGGCTTTGTCTCCCTGCCATGGTACGCTGGCCTCTATCGTCATATTCAACTTTACCTTGAGTGGATCCTGGTCATTGCATCGGAATTGTTTCAAGGTGATGTCCACTCCTGCTCATCATCCTCTGTGAGAGGACTATAGCTGGACTTCAGTTTAGGGCCATTGGGTGACAGGTTCATAGGCCAGTCAGATTTCTATTCCTACGTTGCTCTTTGCTTGAGCAGGTCCCAGTCTTGGCACAGGAATTCGCTTAGGCTGGTTGCATCTTCTCCATCACTCATCCTAAATGGCAAAAACAATACCTGGACCAGAGTTTGGGATGTTTGGATTACAGGTACATGGAGCAGTCAGATTTCTATTCAACAGGCTGCCTCTTGGCCTCGACACACTGGACCTAACGAGAATGGGCCCAGGTTGTGGCACAGGAATTCACTCTGGGTGATTGCACCCTCACTGCTCTTTCCCTCGCTGAAAAGACAGTAGGTGGACTTGAGTTTAGGGCCTTTGGATTACAGGTATGTGACAGTCAGATTTCTGTTCAGCAGGATGCCCAGTACACTGTCCCTACCTTGAACAGGTCCCAGTCGTGCCACAGGAATTCACTCAGGGTGATTGCACCCCCTCCGTCACTCATTCTAACTAAGAAGACAATAGCTGGATGTGAATTTGGGCTCTTTAGATTACAGGTCAGATTTCTGTTTGGCAGGGGCTTTGTCTCTCAGCCATGGTACGCTGGTCTCCATTGTCATATTCGACTTTACCTTGAGTGGATCCTCAAGGGCCCCAATGGCCCTTAAGGTTGAGTGGTCATTGCACCGGAATTGGTTCAAGGTGATGTCCACTCCAGCTACTCATCCTCCGTGAGAGGACTATAGCTGGACTTCAGTTAAGGGCCATTGGGTGACAGGTTCATAGGCCAGTCAGATTTCTATTCCTACGTTGCTCTTTGCTTGGGCAGGTCCCAGTCTTGGCACAGGAATTCGCTTAGGCTGGTTGCATCTTCTCCATCACTCATCCTAACTGGCAAATACAATACCTGGACCTGACTTTGGGATCTTTGGATTACAGGTACATGGAGCAATCAGATTTCTATTCAACTGGCTGTATCTTGGCCTTGGCACCGTGGACCTAACTTGAATGGGCCCAGGTTGTGGCACAGGAATTTGCTTTGGGCGTTGATACCCTTTCTGAAAAGACAGTAGGTGGACTTGAGTTTGGGGCGTTTGGATTACAGGTACATTAGACAGTCTGATTTCTGTTCAGTACGCTGTCCCTCCCTTGAGCAGGTCCCAGTCGTGGCACAGGAATTCACTCAGGGTGACTGCACCCTATCGTCACTCATCTTAACTAAGAAGACAATAGCTAGATGTGAATTTGAGGCCTCTGGGCTACAAGTGCATGGGTTAGTCAAATTTCTGTTTAGCAGGCTGTCTACTCAGCCCCTGCACACTGGCCCCCTTGGCCAAACCTTAAGTGGATCCAGATCATAGCATAGGAATTCACCCTCTACTTGGCTACATCTTAATTGAAAAGACAATAGCTGAACTTCAATTGGGCTCTTTGGATTACAAATTCACGGGCCAGTCAGATTTCTATTCATCAGGCTCTGTCTCTCAGCCTTGGCATGCTGGCCCTACCATGAGTGGGTCCAGGTTATTCACTCAGGGTGATGCCCACCTCAGCTGCCTGTCATCCCTGAGAAGAACAGACAGGTTTGGGCAGATCTGTTTCAGAGGAAATGCAATGTTAGCAAATGTAAAGTATTACGAGGTGGAAGAAAAATATGAGGTTTGAATACACAAAGAAAGGTCTGAAAATCGAAAGTCAACTTTATGAGAAGGATTTAGGAGTCACAGTGGACTTGACACTATCAACTGCAAGTGTACAGAAGCCATTAAGAAGGCTAACAGAATGTCAGGTTATATAGCGCCTTGATGTGTGCAGTACAAGTCACAGGAGGTTCTGCTCAAGCTTTATAACACACTGGTGAGGCCTCATCTGGAGTCCTGGGTGCAGTTTTGGTCTCCAGGCTACAAAAAGGACACAGCAGCACAAGAGAAGGTCCGGAGAAGAGCAACGAGGCTGATTCAGGGCTACAGGGGATGAGTTATGAGGAAAGATTAAAGAACTGAGCCTTTACAGAGCTTAAGAGGTGACCTGACTGAAGTGTTTAAAATGATGAAGGGAATTAGTGCAGTGGATCGAGATGATGACTTTAAAATGAGTTCATCAAGAAAACAGGAACATAGTTGGAAACTTGTGAAGGGTAAATTTCACACAAACATTAGGAAGTTTTTCTTCACAAAGAGAACCAGAGACATGTGGAATAAGTCACCAAGTGGTGTGGTGGACAAGAGGACTTTAGGGTCTTTTAAATCCTGACTTGATGTTATTTTAGAAGAATTAGATAGATAGGACTAGTGAGCTTTGTTAGCCCCAATGGCCTGTTCTCGTCCATATTGTTCTACAGCCCGGTACAGGCTGATCAAACAAGCAGTCCCATGCGGTTCATTGAATTTGTTTGGTGGTTTCAGTGAGTGATAGTGATTCGTGTGCTTTTGTGTATTTAACTGGATTTTGAACCCTTGTTCTGTTTATTGAGCATTCTCTTTGAATTTGTGCTTTTGCACTTGCACGTTTTGGGATGTCCTATTTCAGGCAACTGCTTGTATGCCTTTTTGTTAAGAAGAGCTTTTTATATGAAATAAGTCTTTTATTTATAAAGATCCTGTGTTTGCCCTTTCATTACTTTACGGGATTTGACAGTTCCCCTCGTCTAATTGGCATTATTGTGTCCTTTCTGGGACTTACTGTGCTTGAGAAACTAGAAGAGTCAGCTGTGCTTCAAGCACTCGATATGCTGACGACTAAATAAACTTTCAGACCTGATGGGATTCCACCAACTGTAGTGGAAAAAATTAAAGACATCATCTATAAACCTTACTAGGCAACTGTTGTTTAAGGAGAAGTACCTGAGGACTGGAAAGTTACAAAGGTGACTTTAAGCTTCAGGAAGGGAGAAAAAATGGATTTGGTAATTATAATCCGATAAGTTTTACTTTTAAAACATTTAAAAAAACAGAAACCATATTAAGAAATAATCCGGAATGGTACCGGTATAAACATGTACAAAAACAAGCCAGCATGGCATTATGAGAGGAAGATCCTGCCCAGCCAATCTTTTAGATTTTTTTTGGACAGGCAACTGCAGTAGTGGACAAATGCAAAGCATACGGCAGAATTGACTTTGACTTTCAAAAGCCTTTGACTCGGTCAGTCACTGAAGATGAATTCTGAAATGAGATGCTACGAAAGTGCAGCTGAGTATAGAAGGTCCCCCAATTCACACTGAGCACTAAGGACTAAACTCAGGGAGACTTGTGGTGGCTCAATAGCCTTCAAAACTCAAAGGGTATCAAAATGGCATGAATTGCTGTTCTCTTCTTGGTTGTTGGTGGATGAGGGTTGGGGTCTCGTTATAGTTCATATGCCTTGAACGTGAACCAATGGAAGGTTACAATCCACAATTGGTTGAAATCAACTTTTGGGGGCACCACTGCACTCTTAAAGGGTCACATGGTGAAGAGGGATTTGTCTGACCCCCTTCAATTCAACATCCCCATTAAATGAATGTCTATCTCTGACTGGCTAGTGCCCAGTAACCCGGTCCACCCAGAATATCCTCATACTTCATTTCAATTCTTCACACCATTGTAACTCCTATCTGGCTCATCCTGTGCTGAATTACCAGGCCTCATGCAGTCAGCTTCACTATGGATACCCAGGTGACTGGGATAAATGAGCATGTGCAGTCCAGGGGGTGCCACCGCCGTTACCCGGGCAGTCACAGACTCACATGGCAGACACCAGTCCTGTTTTCTCAGTAGCAGTTCGTCCATTTTCATATTCACCTACTGCATGTGACATGCCCCATCGCCCTGGCACTGAACCCTCCATCCTCACACTCCAGAGTGCTCACCTGGGTTTGAATCTGAATCCTGGTGCCATCCGCTCCATGATGGAGCAAAGCCACAAGTGGCTTAGCTAAATGAGCTTATGCAAGCCTTGCCACTGCCCTCTTAGGGGCTCACATGGTGAGCAGAGTTTATGGCTCCCCAGTTAATGAATGCCAGCTTCTAACACTGTAGTTATCCAGTGCCAGGTCCTACCATATCATTCATCATGGATTGTCCCTCATCCAGGGTTAAACCCCAGTTCTTGTACTTCATTTCCTAACCAAACACTGCTGTATGCCCACCTAGGTTTGAACCCTTCAGTCTTCATGCAATCAGCCACAGTATGGACACATGGATTACCTAAATAATCGAGCATGTGCAGTCCAGTGGGCACCACTGCTGTCACCTGGGCCATCACTCCAAGGCCGTCACTCCTTGTCAATGGCTCACATGGCAGACCCCACTACTTGTTGCTTATGCCCATTTCTCACTTTCACTGAATCCTGATTCGCCCTTTTCCCTGGCACTCCAGCTCCATTTCCAGCTCCACTCTTTCTCATATTTGATTGCTCCAGATTGCTCAGCTGGGTATGAACCCGAATCCTTGCACTATCAGCCCTAATGTGGAGGAGACCCACAATTGATCATTTGCAGTCTAGGGGGTGCCACTTAATGATGAACATACTTAGTCTGCCCAACTTCAATTTGCCATCCTCACTAAATGAATGTCCATTTCTAACACCCTGCTATGCACTCCGTATTGTCCATCATGGCATGTCTGCACTTCCATTGCTAACATCGCTGTATCTCTTATCTGCTTCATCCCAGTTGCCCACCTGCACTCAAACCCCAGCCCTCGTGCAATCAGACTCACTATGGGTGACCGAACTAAGTGAGTTTTACTTAGTCTGGAGGGGTGCCATAGGTGTCGCCTGGGCTGTAATTTCACTGTCACAGGCTGACATGGCGGACACCAGTACTGTTTGCTCAGTTTCCGTATTTACCATGGCATGTGCCATGCCCAATGAGCTCAGTCTCTGGTTCCATGCCAGTCTTGATCATATTTGGTTACTCCAGTACTGCGTAGTGGTGTAGCCAAATGAGAGTATTCAGTCCAGAGGGTGCCACTGCATGGTGATCTTTCCAGCTTTAATTCCTTATCTTCAGTGCTTAGCCTAGTATCTAACATCTGCTCCACCCATATTGTCCATCATGGCGCGTCCTTCACCAAATGTTGAACCCCAAGCCCCCAAACTCTCAGTAAAGCCTATGGAGATGGCATTACTGTTATTAATGTGGACAGGCTCACGTGTCACAGGACAGGCCCACTTGTGACACGATCACAGTTGAGGTTAGGCTCACCCCTAATGCCCAATGCAGCCCTCTATTCTCCCCACCCAGGGTCAGTCTTGTCCTCCAGAAGCAGCCTAACCGGTGGATCCTAAACCTGTCAACTACACCGTGACGGACAGGCATGTCGGGCCGGGTTACTCTCTGCACACAGGATGTATTATTTTCTCCAAAGTACATCATTTGGAAGTCATCCATCATCAGGGTTCAATTAACGTGAGGCTCCACCACCATCAATTAAAACAAACTGTTTATGTGTGTTTGCTCACCGTTTGGCTCTGAAGATGTGGAGGACTGGAAAAAAAAAAAAAAAAACCCGTAACATAGGTGTCTTGGGATATGCCAGGAGGTCAAAGAATTTAACCCAAGGAAGATGGCTTGGTCTTTTACTTGCAACCCGAGCCGTTCTTTACTCTCGTCAAGTAAAAGGCCGCATTATAATGTCATTCATACCTCACACTGCGTCCTAACAACTCTCCTATTCACGCTAAAAGGAGTCGACTCCCTTTGTCGAGGTGTATTAGATTTGTCCCGCGAGATTAGCCTGTAAGCAGTTTTTAAAGGATGAAACAGGATTAGATAAGGTTTCCGACTAAGAAAGGAGTCCAGAGGCAGGACTGCTGAAAACCGCTTGGATTTCAGCCGATGAAACCGTCCTTTGTTTTAACACTTCAGCCCGTCGGCCAGCAAACCAAACCAGCGGCGAACAAAGTGTCCACTAACATGGCCTTCTTGAGTATTTAAGACGCATAAGCATGCTCCGGTTTCACTTATCAGATGACGGAGACCTGCGAAGAGCACAGAAAAACTGGGATCTCCGGCTCGACTCACCCAGGGCTGTAAAGTGGCACTTTGTGGATGGCACTTATGTCACTCACTTCACTTTTATTGTTTCTCACCACATACTGGCACATGCTGGGTAAAGACGTGTACCACGTGAGTGTGTTTGGGTGCATACATACTTGGCAAAGCATGGCGTCACATGCTGGGCTGACTGGCGCTGCTGGTATGGTCACTCCGAGAGATAGACGTGAAAGGCACGATAGATAGATAGATAGATAGATAGATAGATAGATAGATAGATAGATAGATAGATAGATAGATAGATAGATAGATAGATAGATAGATAGATAGATAGATAGATATCCTATATAATGCATTTCTTGTTAATCTATCTAAATTTGTAATCTTGCCTACTACACTGTCTACTTTTCTATCTACATGTGCCTTTCATATCTGTCTAGTATGTACTGTATGTATTCCCGGATGGCATCAGTTCATTTTCTAATCTACTTAATCAGGTTGGTTGAGGTAATGCCTATCCAAATAGTATTGGAATGTTTGACAGGAAACAAGCCTGGAGTGGGCATTAGTTCATTACCAGGGCACACACCCCCAAGGGTAAGCCAATTAAACACTCTAACCCTTAGTGATGAAAAATGAAATGTGTGGAAGATCCCACACACAAACACGTTGAGATGGTGTCTGGTGCCATCATACCACAGCTGCACCAACGTGATATCCAATGCCTGATGTAGTATGCTGCTGAATTAAAATATCTTTACTTTGACATGCCATCTTGAGCTTCACAGGAGGGCATATCACTTAAGAGCACTGCTGTCATACCTTTTTAATTTTAAGTACCGATCCATAGCACAACTGTTCACTCATGTTTTTTACAGCTGAATAACAGGCAGGTTAAGAGGCAGTGAGAATGTAGTTTGCATCATTAAAGTTTATAATCTATTTATCTAGAGATAGATAGATAGATAGATAGATAGATAGATAGATAGATAGATAGATAGATAGATAGATAGATAGATAGATAGATAGATAGATAGATAGATAGATAGATAGATAGATAGATAGATAGATAGATAGATAGATAGAAGTGAAAGGCAGATCTATCTATCTATCTATCTATCTATCTATCTATCTATCTATCTATCTATCTATCTATCTATCTATCTATCTATCTATCATATAGTGCCTTTCACATCTGTCTATCTGTTATACTGCTCCACTAACATCTACATTCTCTTTAAAAAGTATTCAGACTCTTCACTTTTTACTTTCTCATATAAATATAGAGAATGTATTGTAATCGTCCAAAAATTTGATTTTGTGATTTTGATGAACCTCTACGTTTTAGTCCTCCCTGAGCACCCGAAAATATCATTTTTGGAATTATGTCTGTGTGTGTGTCTGTTTGTATGTAAACACGATAACTGGAGTTCGCTTTCACTGAGGTCAACCAAATTTTGTATACAAGCATTGGGCACAAAACGTAGATTTCTTTCAACTTTTGGGTTATTTCCGCTGACCGAAAGTGGTTCTTTACCTTTTATTCATGCAGCCACAGAGTCCGATTTATTCAACTTTACTTTTATATTAAATGTTCAGTATATTATTACTTTGATTTGATTTGTTGTTGATGGTTCTTTAATGTACATAATATATAAATATGATCCTTGTCTTGTGGTTTACTCCTCAAATATCCATCCCCATATCTGAGTATAAGAGAACGTCGAGGGGAGACCACTCCCGATTTTTTCACATTTTGTTTTGTGTCATCCTTGTTGTAAAATCATTTCATTTCTTTTTTTAACCTCATCAAGGGGCACTCAGCCTATCCAAGTGACCTCCTTAACTTGCTGCCCAGACAGCCCAGCGCGTGACGTCACGTCTCCACGTGTGTCCAGTGTGTATCCAAACACACACATATGTGGCGCACTTCTTTATCCAGCATGTGCAAAAAGAGTTGTTTTTTTTTTTTTAAGAAATTAAAAAAAAATCATTTCCACTAAAAAGTTAAGCACATGTCAGCGCCATTAACACCTGAGAGCATCGAGATAAGCCACAAATGGCGTAACGGATTAGAGCACTGGAGAGTCATAACAGGCTGTCACCATTTGCACATTACTATAATGAAGCTTTTCTGGGATGAAATGAAGCCGTTCACTCGTCCAGAATTTGAGCGCTCGCTCTAAGCATTTCACCAAAGACACAATATGTGAGGGGGAAAAAAACGAGAAAAGAAAAGTTAAGGGATGGAAAAAGTAACTTTAGTGACTTAGTGATTCCGGCATTTGGGACTCTCAGAAGCAGCAGTGGACACGATGATGTTGAAACCCACATCACCTGTTTGGAAAATACTATCTGATTCCCATCATGGGACATGAGCTCCGTTCAAGTGAATTCACTTTGTGGATCAACCCCAAAAAAAAATCTATCATTGGATAGTTCAAGACTGAATTTGGGGGTTAGGATATAAACTGGGGTTACTGTAATCGGCATTGTCATATCGCTGAACTCCGAGCGCAACTCCGACGTCTGTCAGCTGTAACTCGGCTATCGGCCAATGAAGGGCGCACCTGCACACGTGACGCACACCACGAAGGTTAGTTACAATGCTATATAATGAATTCATTAAAGTAAGAAAATATGGGATATTATGACCTAAAAGTTACTCTCTGAGCCCTGGTTCGTTGGCTGGCTGGAGCTTCTTCTGCTTTACGATGACAAGGTCTTCCCAATAAAAATAAATAAATACATAAAATATAGCCTATATATATATATATATATATATATATATCTGCGGTGGGTTGGCACCCTGCCCGGGATTGATTCCTGCCTTGTGCCCTGTGTTGGATGGGATTGGCTCCAGCAGACCCCCGTGACCCTGTGTTCGGATTCAGCGGGTTGGAAAATGGATGGATGGATGGATGGATATATATATATAAATATAATATATATATAATTTTTAAATTTAAATGTATATTTAATTTTTTGTTTTATAGTTTATTTTATTTTTTATTATTTTTATTTATATGTTTATTATATTTTATATTATCATATATTTAAAAATATATTGTTGCCAATATGAATATGTTTTACCATATGCTATAAAGTCCCCATGACATTGTAGTTGGGATATAGCGGGTTGGATAATGGATGGATGGATGGATGCTATAAAGTATTTCAAGGATAAATCCATCCATCCATCCATCTTCCAACCCGCTATATCCCAACTACAGGGTCACGGGGGTCTGCTGGAGCCGACCCAGCCAACACAGGGCACAAGGCAGGAAACAAACCCTGTGGCCCACCGCAGTTCAAGGATAAATCTATTAGAATAGCTTGCAGTATACTGACATATACTGTAAAATCTGTAAATTATTGTCTTTTTTGTATATTGAAATATATTTATTGAAATACATAAAAAAATCTTAATATATTTTAATATACTAGGAATAATATACTGTAAGGCACATTTGAGAAGCTTTTAAAATATATGTTTAAATATAATTCAAATGTCAATCATTATCCAACTGGCTATATCCTAAGTACAGGGTCACGGGGGTCTGCTGGAGCCCATCCCAGACAACACAGGACACAAGGCAGGAACGAATCCCGGGCAGGGCACCAACCTACCACAGGCAAATGATAGTGATGATATAAATTTGAATCAAAGACTGTATTTAATTTTTCTAGCTAACCCATAAATGATTTGTCGTGGTTCAGTCCCCACAGTGTACTGCATATCTTATACACAATACATTTGGAAATGTGTTTCTTACAATATAATTAGGTAAAACACGTTTACTTCTGTTTCAGACATAATGTTAAGAAGTATATTTGAATACACATTTATGTCATTTTTGCAAGATACGTCTCAATATTTTCGGGGTACATTACAATTTATTTCATTTTCGTAAGGCTCAGGGGATGACTTGAGTGACTACGTGGTCAATGCTCAGCGTCCAGGGGCCACCTAGAGACAGCCATGTGTGTGTGTGTGTGTTTGTGTGTGTGTGATTTCCGTGTTGTGTTCTTTGATGACATGCGAATGGCATGGAGGAACAGTGATTACCGGACACACCTTCCAATCCCCTAAAAATCTGCAAAATGCATGGGCATGTGCCAGTGTGCCCGTGAGAGGAAGTTGCCAATCATCCACGTACAGCTCCTGCACCTTGTCCAATGATTGGATGAGTCACATGTCCCCACGACCTTGTTACTTGGTAGAGCTCATCACTAAAATGGGTAATTAGCACACGTGCGGACAGATGGCCTTCATGCTGATGATGCTAATCCATCCATTTACTAACTCACACAAGGTAAGAACCACACCAATATATTGCAGTAAGTAGGAAAAGAAATAAATATTTTAATAACAATAGCAATAATAATAGTAAGCATCAAGGACAAACTGCTGCGGTGGGCTGGCGCCCTGCCCGGGATTTGTTCCTGCCTTGCGCCCTGTGTTGGCTGGGATTGGCTCCAGCAGACCCCCGTGACCCTGTAGTTAGGATATAGCGGGTTGGATCAAAGATGGATGGAAGCACAAACTGATGAAGTCCAAGACTGCCAAGAATTCAATCATCAAGCTCTTAAGACGGAGCTCAGCTCATTGAACACGATGTCAGCCATTGACAGTCTCACCCTACGTAGCTTTGGCATCATCCTGTGGTCCTTTTCGGACCTAAAGCAACATGGACAGAAGGACCAGGAAGCTCCTGACGACTTGCAGTCCTCCACATCCAACAGCCAATCTCGAGCATCTGTACATTCCACGATGCCAAGGAGGCCGAGGACCTTTAGAGCCTTTAGAGAGTGGTTGGCCTGTTCGAGTACATCAAGTGAGCCTGCGGGTGGCTTATGTGACTGCTGTTCAAACAACACCGAGATCTGTACATCACGATGAGAGGCCACGAGATTAAAAAATCAATATTTCTTACCTAAGACAGCTAGCATTAGCAGTGAGAAATCCAAGCAGTTACTCCAGTCCAAGATCATGGAGGTGAGGATGCAGCACTACAAGGAGAAGCCCCTTCCTGAACAAATGGCCTGATGAACACATGGCTTCAAAACGCAGGTTGTGATGGTAAAACTGAGAGCCTCGTCACAGTCATTCAAGGCCAGGCCTTAAACATCTGGCACCACTAGAAGTATGTCATGGGCACAGCAGTCAACAGCAAGGAGACCATCAGCCACATAGTGTCCCGATGCCATGTACTGTCCTTGAAGGAATACCTTGAACATTACAACAAGGTCTGTATGTACCTACACTGGGCATCATGTCAACGACAGACAAGTGCTACAAGAACATACCAGACCTGGCCGTTGGCACTGGAGATGACGTCGTTATGTTGGACCAGGTTGTACCATCACTGCCAATAGGCTGGAGCACCCCGGATAGCGTGTTCCATGAGAAGAAGAGCAAGTCGTGTGTCCTCAATAATGTGACAATCCCTGATGACAACAACATCAACAAGAAGGCTGAGAAGTTCATGAAGTATAAAAACCACGCGATTGAAGTCAGACACACGTGCAAAAAGGAGATGAGAGCAGCTCTGATAGTTGACTGGGTCACAAGAGCAGCCGGACAAACTCCTGTGTAGAGTCAATGCCCAAGACACCCAGAAGATGGCAATCCCTCGGTACGGCCTGCGTTACTAAAAGAGTCCTCAGCTGAGCAGCGAGCGGAGTTCAAAGATGAACGAGTGTAAGTGCAGACCGCAGCACCTATGAGGTCAGTCAAGTCACATAACGAACCCAGCATCGCGAAACGTCTTCAGCGTCACTCACGAAACACCCGTTGCATGTCCTGTTACACTGTGGCTAAGATTGGGGTGGTGGGAGGGTCATCTGACTCAAAGGGCGTTTGGTGACTGACGCTGTGGGCGCAACGTGACCTGCGTCACAGGGATTCTGGGCTGCAGTCAGACCCGTCTCTCGAAGCCTGAGAGGTCTGATTGAGCTCTACTGAACCCACCAGCGTGCCTCAATGTGATATAATAATAATAATAAAAATAATGATGATAATAATAATATATACAATTGTGTCCAGTTTGCAAACTGGTGGGGACTGGAGCCTAGCTCAGCAGTTTAAGGTGCAAAGCAGAAACAAACCCTCAATCAGATGCCACTTCATTATATTAATATTTCTGATTTAAATATTTTGTTTGTTCTTATTCTTCTTGTTTATTCTTATTACTGCTATCAAACTGATTTAAAACAAAATCATATACCAAATCATATTATTCTAAAAGTGTAATTACCCCAGTTCAGGACTTCACAGTGGCTGGGGTCAAGGCCAGCAGCACAGGTCACAAAGCAAGAACAAACTTTAGAAATTACACCAGTTTATGTATATTATATTATTATTATCATTTTTATTGTTATACATGAGGTCACTCCTATACCCCCAGACATGAGGCTCTATAATCAGTCAACCCTGTGGCCTAGATGGCACTGCCCACTACCCATGTGCTGAATGGTACTGAGCCAACTGAGCACACCCCATGACAGACAATGGCAGTGTGAGCAGCAGGCTGTGCCAATGACTGGAATACTGCGTATAAAATTATTAACTGTGCAATTCAAATTACGTCACACTTTGGAAATACTTCGAGTTGGTTAACATCCTTATAGATGTGGAGAAGGCTGGTTACATAGACAGTAGCTGTGCAAATCATTCTTATTTAATCCTGCCAACTATGCTATCTATCTATCTATCTATCTATCTATCTATCTATCTATCTATCTATCTATCTATCTATCTATCTATCTATCTATCTATCTATCTATCTATCTATCTATCTATCTATCTATCTATCATATAGTGCCTTTCACATCTATCTATCTATCTATCTATCTATCTATCTATCTATCTATCTATCTATCTATCTATCTATCTATCTATCTATCTATCTATTAAAATGATTGGAGCACACGGCTGCAACTAAACAGAATGTGTAAAAGTGAAGGAGGTCTGAGGAAAGTCTGAATATACTGAATTTTATAGTGGCTTTCACATCTTTTAATTAATAATAAATATAATAAATAATAATAATAATAATAATAATAATAATAATAATAATGCAACATGAGGCTTGGTTTTATATACACTTGGTAAATATATATATATATATAGTATATGCAACATTTAAAAAAAAATTATTTGGTTTCTGTGGTGATCAAATGAAAAGGGTCAGGTTGTATTTAAGTAAGTGATGGTTTTATTAATACTTTATTGAATTTTATTTTTATGTAAGAAATCATATATATATATATATATATATATATATATATATATATATATATATATATATATATATATATATATATATATATATATATATATATATATATATATATATATATATATGTATGTATAGTAAGCATTTATCATTTAAATTGAATAACATTTGTAATAATAATTTTAGAAAAAAAGATGATTTCTGCTCCTGTTACAATATCATATCATATAGGGATGTTATTTTCATAAAATGATTTCCACTTTAGGTGATCTTGTTACTATAATTGCCTATCTACTCTTTTATGTTTTTGTTAACTTCTCACATCAATACTTTTTTTTTTTGTTAGTTCTGAAGTTCTATTTAAAACATTATTATGGCAATATTACACTTTACAATAAAAGTGCACAACAAACCGATTCCATTGGTAGAGAGCCACAGCAATTTGTAGATCATCTGCATTCTTGTTTTAGAAAGTTTCATTTATACTCTGTATTTTCTTGGTGACTAATGATAGCACTTAAGTAATGCTTCTTAGAATTACATTACTAAACTAAACATTTCAGATTTTGCTAGTGTTTAATTATCATCACTGGGGATTGCAGAAAGCCCACACAGCAGAGATTTTCCACCTTTCAACACTTAAGAGCACAGAGTGAAGCCATTGATCTTAAAATTGATGGGATTTTGTAGGACGACTGCTTGTTTGTTCTGCACTGTTGTCAGTAAAGTGGTTAAAGCTCTGTTTGTTTGTTTTGTTCTGAATGGCTCTTAAAGGATTAGGATTTGCGGCTTTTGTCACAGCTGTAACTGACCATTGTGAAGAACAGAAATGAAGAAATATTTGATGTTGAACGAGCATATAGGAGCTGATGCGGAGAGGCGAATCTCCTCTGACCTTTACATGTTGATGTGTGTGTCCGAGTTAATATCTGAGAAAAACTAAAAGTTGATTTCCTCCGTAGGGACTTATTTAGCGAATTTCGTAAAAGTCGACAACTAATGTAACTGAAATTTGCTGCACTTTTCAAAATTCGGTTTTACCACAGTTTCCTTCTTCTTCTTCTTCTTCTTCTTCTTGTTATTATTATTATTATTATTATTATTATTATTATTATTTTGCTCAGTGCAGTATAGTTCATGTAGAGGTGCTGTTGCTGCGAGAGCGTCACTGATTCCAAACTGCAGCCCAGCCCCGTGTCTCCGTCAGTGCGGCTCACCTTTGCTGGACGCTCTTTGTGCTTGCTGTTTTTTTTTTCATTCATCACAAGGATGGATTTTATTTATTTATTTATTTATTTATTTATTTATTTTCTTTACTTACACTTGCAAGTTAGTTAAAAAATTATTTTCAACTTAACACCGTAAATTGACAAAAAACTGCAAGCAAATTTAGGAAAGTGATTTAAAAAAAGAAAAACTTTTATCTTTCTATGCTGCAGCCTTGAATCTTTTCCTTCTTGTTTTTCTTCGCCCGATTTTCTTTTAAACTACGACTACTACTACTACTACTAATAATAATAATATTAATAATAATAGAGTTTAAATGCATATGATAAAAATTGTTGAAATGTTTTGGTTGAATTTTAAAAATGTCTTTTTGTGGCCACTTTGCCGGATAGTAACGATTTCATACATGAAACCAGTAATGTCTGCATAAAAACTTGACTCGCTTAAAAGCAATTTGACCCTCTGCATTAGGGAATCCTCTCTGCAGATTTTCCTTATAAATATGTTGGCCTCATTTGTAAGTGGCTTTGGAATTAAGCGTCTGCTAAGTGAGGAAATATGGATGTTGTTATTACGCGAGGCTACTCCTGCTCAGTGTATTTCTGAACGAATGCCAAAAGAGCGAATTTTCTTTGCAGGCACCGTCAGGCTTCGTAACTAAAACGGGAGCCTACAAGCCATGCATTTATTTATTTATATCTTAGTAATAAACTAATTGTTTCCTTATTTAAGTGACTTTTACTGATGCATGTGTATTTGAATATTTATGTGTTTTACTTTATATATATATATATATATATATATATATATATATATATATATATATATAAACACACACATATATATTTATATATATATATATATATATATATATATATATATATATTTATATTTATATTTATATACTTGCACATGACATTTTTACACAGTCACGTCTATCTGTATTCTTGATTGTTGTTATTATTATTATTATTATTATTATTTGTATTATTGTTGTTGGTTATAGATACTGGGCCCGCGTCATTATTTTTCTTTTCTTTTTTTTTGACATTCGTCCATTGCCTACTTCCACGCCTTTGTTTCTTCATCTTTAAAGAGATTCGCAGCAGATGGAGGCTCCCTTTTTCTTTTTTGGATTTGAACTTGCCATCCTGAAGAGCTCATTACCAGTGGTTAGAAACTCGTGGTTTGGTTGACTAATCGATTTTATCGATCGATCGCTTAATTGATAGATTGGTTGATCGACTGATTGATTGACATGTCCCTGCTGCCTCATATCCCACAGATCTCCTTTGCCCATCCCCCACGAGACCCCCAACCCCCCACCACTTTGTCCATTGAGTTTTCTCCTCAGAGACTTCAGTTTCCGCAGGCGTGCAAGTGAAGTGACCGGCGACTCAAAGCTGACCCGACTGAACGACTCGGCTTGAATGAGTGACGGGGTGAACGAGTGTGCACTTCGATGGACGCTTTCTTTCTTTCTTTCTTTCTTTCTTTCTTTCTTTCTTTCTTTCTTTCTTTCTTTCTTTCTTTCTTTCATTGAACCGGTGCTACAAGGGCTGTCCTCGACAGTTAAACTGATCGCATAGCCCGGAGCTGCGGGCGCATTTCCTTGTTCTGACAGCCATGAGCCCCAATCCGAGACTCAACACCACGGCGTGTTTGCAAACATTTCTAAGGCTTTTGTTTCCTGTGAGGTTCTCGCGCTCTGGTTTCCTCTTTCTAAAGCCCGCGTTCTTACTTTTAGGTTAAACTTTTTTTTTTTTTCGGAAAAAAATGTCTTGGAATTTAAGGTGACTTTAAAACCGTTAGATTCACTTGTAAGGATTTGTTTTCCACTGGTCTTCAAAAAGTAAGAATGACACATTACAAAGATTCTCTCCATGTCCCGTTGTAGTAAAAGGCTTATCTCTGTAGGTTACACTGCAGCATGAAATAGCTTCCATTTTGTGTTTTAGATGCTGTGATTATTTTCTTTGTGGTTTTGTACTGTTTACTTAGTATATAACTGTTTCAAAACCACTAAATCCAAATGAGATAAATATTTGGGGGCACAATAATTATTGTCATCATCATCATCGTCATCATAATAGATAGATAGATAGATAGATAGATAGATAGATAGATAGATAGATAGATAGATAGATAGATAGATAGATAGATAGATAGATAGATAGATAGATAGATAGATAGATAGATAGATGGGAAAGGCACTAGATGACAGGTTAATAGACAAACACACTTTTAAAATGCATAGGAAATTCAATGTAGTTGTACTTTTGAAAGTTCTTGTTGGATAAACTCTTAAAGACAGATCGTATAGTTCCTCATAGAACTATTGCTTTATAAATCGACATTTCATTCTAAGATGGGTTCTTTGCCCATCAAGTTCGGTGATTCTGCTTTGAAAATTTTCTTATACATATAAAACAATGAAACCTTTAATGTATAGTGGGCTAACTGGCAGGATACATACATTCAGATAGATAGATAGATAGATAGATAGATAGATAGATAGATAGATAGATAGATAGATAGATAGATAGATAGATAGCATTTTACTTGTTCAAAGAGGGAATTTCTCTTTTTTAAAATATCAATAAACAATATTATATATTATATTAAAATTATATATATATATAATAAATATTATAATAAATACATATACACTAGAAGAGCTAAATGATTTATATAGCGCCTTTCTCGAGCTCAAACCCACTGCACTACACGCTCCCATACTGACTCGCGCAGGGTGTATATGTCGGCCTACTTAATCACAAAGCATCCTATCGCACATACTTTAAGTCCCGGTGAGAAAACTGAAATACTCGACAAATGAAAAAAAAAAACCCGGAGCTAACGGAGAGGCCTTCCAAACACAGATAAAGCCCGAGACCGGGTGAGCTATTCGGGAGTGGCAGCGTGTTGGTTTATTTTTTATTGACTTGCTTGCTCGTATTTGGGAAATCAGCGATGTGTTGGTACACGTGCTCCGCCACGCCATGCTAGTAAAGCCACCGTGGATGCCTTGGCACGGACGCTGGCATTCAGTAGCGGATAATTTTGCGAGGACAGGTGATTCCTGTATGAGAAGAGCGTCCAGTCAATCAGTCAGTCAGTCGGCGCTCCGATTAGGTCGCTTAACGCGGCGCAGCAGCTCTCGAGTGCGCTTGTTTTCTGCTTCCATCTGTTAGTTTATTCTTATGAAGGTTCAGAGAATCAAAAATGTACCTGCGGTTTTATGTCTTACACTTTCAGGGCTGCAAGTCAATCTATTAGCAAAGACTGCCGCGTCTGAGAAATATCGAAACACCATAATGTAACATTAGTTGAACATTAATTTAACAACTGATCAATGGACGGACATTGTTTTGTTCCAGTATGTTCATCTGTTTCTGCTTCCGTTACTGTGTGTTTGAACAAACTAGCCAGATACAAATATTTTGATGTGTGTGAATTTCCCCTTGGGATTAATAAAGTATCTATCTATCTATCTATCTATCTATCTATCTATCTATCTATCTATCTATCTATCTATCTATCTATCTATCTATCTATCTATCTATCTATCTTTTATACGCTGATTCTCTATTTAGTGAGTTACGTGAGGACTTCTGCTCCCTAACTCAGTAAGAGCGCTATTAAAAAAAAAAAAAAAACTGAATTGAATTTAAAAAAACATTACTGGCGAAAACGTATCGGGAGCACAATATGGACCGACTGTACATCAGGTGGATGCTAAATAAATGCAGGACATTACGCTCGTTACACACACCGTATAGCGCCATCCCAAGGCAAAAACATTTATATAAATTCAGCGCTTCAGGGACAGGCACCGGCTGATTAAATCGAATTAAAAATCTGTTATATCGCATTGTCAGAATATCATACATAAACACCAACATGACAAGTACTAGTTTGAATTATATAATAGTAATGAATTTACAAACAACTTCACTCCATTTCACAATTATAGAAAAATCCATCCACATCTGTACACCCCATCATCCAGTCAAGCTCGGTGGTAGGCGAATGCTCTAAAGGGAAATCCCGTTCACATCCCATAATATCTGTAGAATTTATACCTGGAACATCATGTCAGTAATTCCTCGTTCACTTAAACAAACAAACAAAAAGTTTATAATTATTTTTATTGTTATTATTATGTAATAATAATAATAATAATAATAATAATAATAATAATAATAAAATATATTTTATTTATATAGGGTCTTTCCCAAGCTCAAAGTGATTATGTGAGAAATACCCAGTATTAGCAATTTGATCTTTTCTTGTGCTACTATTTCTTTTGTACCAGTTCAAAATTTTGTAAAGTGCTTTGAAAATGTATTATTATTATTATTATTATTATTATTAAGCCAAATCCCCATTAGATAAAGTAAAAATTAGCACCTTGAGTATAAAGTCTGCGTTGTGCAGAAGGTAGCAAATTGCAAATAAGCATGCAGAATGCATCAAAAACTCATTCAAAGAGTCAAAACTGTTTTACTTTATTCGTTTTATCTTATAATATTAATAGATTCCAGTCACAGTCGCTTCCTTTACTTTATGTAGCGCTTTTCAAATAAAAAATGCTGTTTGAGTCACCCTGATGAATACTAGATACGATTTTTCCAAAGATCAGATGTGAAAGGCGGGTGTTATTCACTCGTATTCAGAGAAAAATACACAGTGGTCCTTCATTAAAATATTTCACTTGTTAGGTTTGGTGGACCAACATAAATAAGCAAACAAATAAACAAGTAAAGCCCTGGCACTTTTGGTCTGAGCCCACGAGTCCATTGTTGACCTGGAGCAGCCTGCCCCCTGCTGAGTCCGCAGGGCAAGTTCAGGATAAACCAAAGGACTGTCGGGTGCTTTGAAGTGCTCGACTTCTTCAACTTCTTCGCTGCCTTGACATTCCAAAGAAACGAAACTCACAGCCACGGACAAGAGCAAACGACTATGGTGGGGCTGAGCTGCCCTCCTTGTAACCGCACTCACAAACCCACTGGATTACTGTGGTCACCGCCTGTCACAAGCCACGGATTTTCTTCAAGTGAACGCTCACCCTTTTAACACCTGATCGCCCCTTATTAAACAACTGAAAAGTCACCCTGTTTCTAAACTTGTCAAGTCTCCCTTGCATCGCGTTGGCTCGTTGAAATGAATGGAGGGTCAAAAACGCAGTCTTGTTATCACGAGCGTTGGCTAAAGGACAGAGACCTCTGAACTCTTGACTCATGAAGCAAAAGTGAACAACCATTGCCCTCTAGAGGTCTACTGGCTCACTGGGCAGGCGCCTGAGCGCTTGGACATCTGGGATTGTTGTGGAAGAAGGATGAGAAAAACGAAGTGAGATAGATAGATAGATAGATAGATAGATAGATAGATAGATAGATAGATAGATAGATAGATAGATAGATAGATAGATAGATAGATAGATGAAAGGCACTATATAATAGATAGATCTGGCAGGCACTAGATAGATAGATAGATAGATAGATAGATAGATAGATAGATAGATAGATAGATAGATAGATAGATAGATAGATAGATAGATAGATAGATGAAAGGCACTATATAATAGATAGATCTGGCAGGCACTAGATAGATAGATAGATAGATAGATAGATAGATAGATAGATAGATAGATGAAAGGCACTATATAATAGATAGATCTGGCAGGCACTATATAGATAGATAGATAGATAGATAGATAGATAGATAGATAGATAGATAGATAGATAGATAGATAGATAGATCTGGCAGGCACTATATAGATAGATAGATAGATAGATAGATAGATAGATAGATAGATAGATAGATAGATAGATAGATGAAAGGCACTATATAATAGATAGATCTGGCAGGCACTAGATAGATAGATAGATAGATAGATAGATAGATAGATAGATAGATAGATAGATAGATAGATGAAAGGCACTATATAATAGATAGATCTGGCAGGCACTAGATAGATAGATAGATAGATAGATAGATAGATAGATAGATAGATAGATAGATAGATAGATAGATAGATAGATCTGGCAGGCACTATATAGATAGATAGATAGATAGATAGATAGATAGATAGATAGATAGATAGATAGATAGATAGATAGATAGATAGATGAAAGGCACTATATGATAGATAGATAGATAGATAGATAGATAGATAGATAGATAGATAGATAGATAGATAGATAGATAGATAGGATAGATGAAAGGCGCTATATAATAGATAGATCTGGCAGGCACTATATAATAGATAGATAGATAGATAGATAGATAGATAGATAGATAGATAGATAGATAGATAGATAGATAGATAGATAGACCTGGCAGGCACTATATAATAGATAGATAGATAGATAGATAGATAGATAGATAGATAGATAGATAGATAGATGAAAGGCACTATATAATAGATAGATCTGGCAGGCACTATATAATATTTTGGCGACAGTGGTTAAGACCTTGCAACTTCTAATGCTGAGGTTTTGGGTTCAAATGGCGCTACTGACCCTGAGTGACCTGCTTGTCCTCCAACTGGCAATATAACAAATTATAAACAATGATATCTAAAACGTTGTAAGTCGCCTTAGATAAAAGCGTCACTCAAATAATAATAATAGGTATACAGAAAGATAATCGATTTGAAAATTAAGTTCCTATGTCACTACTTAATAGATACGTGTGAAAAACACTATATCACTAAATTATAAATAGATAGATTATGGTGACCTCCTAATTCTCGCTGGTCAGTCATTTTTGACTTTGAGTTCGTTTTGTTCCTTTAATTGGGGTACAAATTAACTTCAAATGGTTTTCATTTAAAGTTAGCTGTGAAGGCCCTTCGATTGTTAAACATCATTCGTAGTGGAACAGAAATCCTTTCCGAAGTAGCTGTGGACCTCTCGTTATTATTATTATTATTATTTATTATTATGGTGGTGGTGGCGGCAGGGTGACGTGTTCGGAGTTGAGCGCCTTGTGCTGGTGTCCACTATTGAATGTCACTGCAATGTAAAATTGAGCGTGTTGGTGTTTGTTTTGTAGGAGTAAAAGATTGTTAAAGTCGTGTAAAATCGTTTCAATGGCCTATTGTGTTTTTCGTCTTCTTTTTTAATGTATGTATACATATACTTGATGAATGAATTAATGAAACATCTGATTGCGGCAGCATCCTGCATGTAATTAGAGCAACAAAGCCGATGGCGTCTCTGACGAGGAGGCACGGATCCGCGTGTAATCTTCGCTCGACTTGAAGCGCGGAGTGTAAATCCTGCGCGAGCTTTTCCCCAAATCCTGAAATTCCAAAATGAGGGATGTGGCTGCTATCTGATCGAGGCCGTCTGTCCGTCCATCCGTGGCGGTGTGTCGCCCGCCGCCGTCTCTGGTGACAGCCCCTCACCGCACGGAGCGCCCGACAGGAACAGGAAGAGTTTCACCCGCCCGCGTTTAATTAGCACGGGCTAGGACACAATAAACGGATGGATTGGCCTTGTTTTCTGCGCGAGATGCCGTTTTTTTTCTCTCTCTCCCTAATTCGGGGGCTTTGTTTCTTTGCCGAGGACGGATCTGGGTCTTTTGGATGCTAAATAGAGAGCTAATTCAATCGGGGGGCTTTCTCGCCAGGTCTGCTTGCAAACCCATGCCAGACTCACAGGCTCTTTGTGTACGGCCTTCTCTGCATGAGGCTGCGCTCCCCCGGCCGGTCAGATTTTTTTTTGTCTCTGTTGGTTAATAAGCTTCAAGCCTAGCAGTCAGATGTGGTGGGAACATGGACTGGACGAGGGTCCTTAGTGAAGGTGTTTGTTGTTAAATAGAACAATTCAGCTGTCTCTTTAGAAAGTCTGACAAAAGCAAATACTCCCTGCTGAAAATTTTCTTAGCCTGTTGCACAAAAGATGAAGTTTGTTTAAGAAATTGCCGCTAAAGAAAGCGTCAACCCATTAAGGTAATTATATGGAACCTGTGTCGTATAAAAGCTTAATTGATGTTAATGTTTGTATAATTGGTGATTCAGAGAGTGTAAAGGACTAAAGGTCTTCATAGCATTTTCAGTCATGTCTCTGAAAGAGGTCCTTCTGGTTTTCACACTTACCACAATGCCTGCCCGTCTTTCTCAGATTACGGCATGTTTTCAGCCCCTTACAGCATTCTGCTCCGCTACTTAAAGCGTAAAATAAGGGTGAAGAGCCATTGTCTAGTGCAACCATTTTTCAAAGAGTGTTTCTGACAGGGATTGTTAGAGGAATCATGTTGAAGACAAGGGGGTGTGAGAGGTGAAAGCCACTATCACCCACTCCTGTCACATCCCCAATGATCAGCAATAGCCGCCTAATTGCTGCATCTGTTTTTTCATGCCTCCATTCTTTTAAACAAATACTTAAACCAACGCCACATGTTCTTGCGGAATCTACAAATAACCCCTTGTGATTGGCACTTTTTTTTTTTTTTTTTTTTTTGATCATGCAGGAAGAAATATTCAATCCGGAATATTCCATAATGGCCAAATTAATGCGTTCTCCTCCTGAAGATCAAACACCTGGGGAAACTATTCAGTTCACAGTTTCTTTCCTATTTACATATTGTGTTTGGAAGAGGAGATGAATTATGCCTCATGGAATACATGCATTATTATTATTATTAATAATAATAAAAATAATTAAAAAAAACTGATAAGACGAGAAAGCCCGCAACATTCCTTCCAATCCGGTCTTTAGTTTTTATAGTGCCATTCATTAAAAACAGTTGAAAGCAGCACCAGAAAACACATCTGACCACAAACTAATGTTCATAACAATAATCATAAAGAAGAAGAAGAGCTTCATCAGCTTTATAAAGCACCAGTCACAGAGTTTCAAACAGCATTCCCATAGAGTGCGTCATCAATTTAAAGCTAAAGGATCTTCATCACCTGTACCTGCCAAAAGATGATGATGATGACATTGATTTAAATGACCCTCTGGTTATTACTTGGTTATGTTTGTAATTTACGAAAAAGCAATGTGAAGCAATAATCAGTGCAGTATTATAACTGATTTCTTAATTAATAAAGCGCCTTTCACAGAAAGCATTCAATTATAATTATTACTTGCACATTGCAACTTTGAAGTGTGCAACACCGGTGCAAATGATGGACGGATGTCATTTGTAACGGGCTTTCTTAATGCTCACTCAGTCGACTTTATAGTGCTCTTCTTAGAGAACGTTGCATCTTCTTCTTTTGCTGCTGCTGCTGCTGATGATGATGATGATTTTTAGTATCATTACAAGCCACCCAAACTCAGCTGTGCTGGGGATTCTTTACCCTTCTCTGAGGACCAAATGTGAATAAAACTCAGCCAGGAAAGACGAATACACGAGAAACGATCACAGCCGTCAGGCCCAGTCCAGGAACTTCTTTTGTTTTTTTTGTTATTATATCATTTCTCAAATATCATTGCAACAAAATTAACAATTTTACTATTTGTATGAGTAATAATAAGAGAAAAAAGTCATAGAGCCTTTGATCAGTGAGTATTTTTATAAGCTAGTACAGCTACTTATAATTTTAAAAATATAATAAAAAATAAAAGTGACAACTTTTACTGCTAGTACTTCTACTTACTGCATATATATATATGTATGTATATATATATATATATATATATATATATATATATATATATATATATATATACTACATATACATATATACTATATATATATATATATATATATATATATATATATATATATATACACTACATATACATATATATATATACTGTATATATGTACTGTGTATATAGTTTTTAAGTACTAACATTTGTCTGTCTGCGTATCTGACACAAAATTACTTACAACCTAAGGACGCTAGAGCCTTCTATCTTGGCCTTAATCAAAATCTTATGATCAATTATGTTGCAGAAATTAAAAAAACAAAAAAAAAATAGGCAATAAAATGTTTTTTTTTTGCCTTTTATTTTTGAACCACTGGTCCATTCAGCACATTACACCAGTTATAACAATGATGTCATGGTGGCACAGTGCTTAACTGTACTGCCTCATAGATCAGCATCCTGGAATGAACTCCCACACTTGGCTGTTGTTTGTATGGAATTTCTGTGTTCCTTCTGTCTCTTCTTCTTGTAATGAATGAGTCTTTTTTAATTTGTTACCATTACCCAGAGATTGTACCACAGTTCATTACTTGTATATTGATAGCAGCAGTGCTATGTGTAATAATAACAATTTAATCTTCACTTTATCTGGTGCCTGGCACTTATTATTATTTCTACTGCTGCTATTATTATAATTTTTTTTTTATTCCTGAGATGGATTAAGCAAGTTTATAACTCGAACCTGTTTAACGCAATTCAGGTTTGCAGTCATCTTGAGAGTGTGGCAGCACCAACTACAACATGGGTGACATCCAGTGAGGGAGGGAGTGCCAGCAGAAGAGAGTGCGTCACATTCTGTTTATTATAACAAGTACAAAAAGAACAACAACAGCATTAATAATAGTAAAAAAACATAATAATAATAATTATTATTACTGTTTTCATCACTTTCCTACAGACCATACATACTACCATAAACAATACTGATTATGGTTGATAGAAACATTATTATTATTATTATTATTATTATGGTGATGATGATGATGATGATGATTATTATTATTGTTATTATTATTATTATTATTATGTGATTTTTCAAAGTAAGTATTGTATTATTATTGCCAGTATTAAACGAGGTACTATTTCTTCTATATGGTGACTTTCTCAAAGATGACTATATATTATTATTATTATTAATAATAATAATAATTTGATGATTCAGTAGTTATTGGGCCTAACTCCCTGTCCCCCTTGGCCGTTGTTCAAATTATTTTTGATTTCCCTTCCTCCTAATTTCTGTCACGATGCCGACTCTGCTTTTCCTCAGCTGCTCCTCTCCGCGGATTTCGTGCCACGCACCTTCATTGTATATTTGTATATTCAGATTGGATGCCAGGACGTTAGCCATCTTTAACCCGCGTGTCTAAATATTTTGCTCTGAGCTGCATTTGAATGATCTTGTAAATTTCCTTCATTAATAAATCGCGCAGGTTTTGGATTGATTTCTCTTGTCGTCCACATGTAAAGTGTGTTTGTGACCGAGCAAACCGAGCAATATAAAGTGAATATGGTGCTGTTTGTGCACCACACACGTATGGGTGTAGTAAATGGTGTGTCATAAATGGAAAACATGAAGGTTAGTCTCGATGATAGAAAGGAAGGTTAGAAGCATAAGGTTTTATGTTTTCATACTTGTTTAGGCCCAGAAAAAACCTTTATCTATCTATCTATCTATCTATCTATCTATCTATCTATCTATCTATCTATCTATCTATCTATCTATCTATCTATCATATAGTGCCTTTCCTAATGGTGTCTTGCACATATCCTACACACACGAAGCTCCCACCATACGCGGCAGGTGCCCATCTCATTACTGCTGGGCTCTCTCGCACATTCTACAGGCCAGGACCCCAAAGTCCGATGGCTAAGCCCCTCCGGAGGAATGGCCAGGAAGTGCGCGGCGCCCGCCTTCTCGATGGCGAGGAATGAAGTTTTGTGTCGGGCTCTCCACGTCCCTAATTAGCCGATTCCAGTGGCTCTTGTATGATCGGCGACGGGGGGAAGCAGACACATGGAAGTGAACAATGCTGCCTTTTTTATCTGTCAAGGACTTTCAAAAAACAACACCTGTATTGCTGCAATGCCCGCGCTTTTGTCTATTTCTAATATTGCTTTTCTGCCTAATTGCCATTACTGCCACGTACATTAAGCCCTTTTTCAGGAAGGTTAAAACAGGCCCAGCAATGAATGGCAAACTGATTGTACTGCTGTCAAACTCGGCTTATTCTGGAGATAGAAGTGTGAGGAAAAGGACAGAGAATTGCACTTCATTAAAGCTCCACCAAGCTGATTGGAGTGGAGGCGGTAATTGAGATTTAAAGTGGCATTCCCATCACACTGTCCCTTTTCTCAGCTTCACAACTGTACTGTCATTCAAACTGCACAAGGCGATGTTGGCCAGATTTCCCAGCTCCTTCTTTTTTTTTTTTTTTGGGTGGTGTATGTGTTTGGAGGGGTGGGGGGGGTCGGTTTTTTTATAAAAAAAAAAAAAAATCCCCCCTAACAGAACAGACAGACATTCACCTTCAGGCTATTCTCATCATACACTTTGTTTTAATTTCCAATTCATGTGTCATTAGGGAACGAAGATTGACAAGAAATAGCATTGACCTCACAGATCTGACCTTCCACCTTCGGGGGTCTCATTTGAGTCGGAACACAAGTTTTGCCCGGGCTATGAGACACCTTTTCTTCGCACAAGAATGAATGGTTCCTTTTCTTTTTTTCCTCCTCGGTGTGTCACCTCCCCCTGTTTTAGGTTGAGTCTATCAGACATGTCAACTGCCTGTCACCACATCAATGGAGACGTTGCCAGATTTTTTTTTTTTTTTTTTGCCCTCCCCTCAAATCGAAGGAGAGCTTCCTGAACGCGCGATTAATTTTTTTTTTTTTTTCCCGTCTACCAGTCAGTCGGGCCGCCGCCGATCGCTAATGAGCGCCTCTCTCTCTCTCTCTCTCTCTCTCTCTCTCTCCCTCACCCTGCGCCCAAGTGTGGTGCGTCACAGGAGGCGGAAGAGGGCGCTGTCCACATCAGCGCGGCGCCAGTCGTCATTGGGACTTATGGGTGGCGCAGTGGGCAGCACCGCCAGTGCGGGTACATGTGACTGCAGCAACATCTCCATCTAGCATTTCGGGCCAGCAATTATCCTCCTGCCTGAATATCCAAAGTGCGGGTCGTGTTACTCATCAAAGCCGAATACTAACCACAGGCCAGCACCTTTGACCCCCACCGGCAACCTTTCAGGAATTTTGGAAAGTAATTTGCTCTTTTTTTTTTTTTTTTTTTTTAACTTCTTTAAGAGTCAAACTTCTTGAATGGAAACCTGATTCCACGAGCGTAATCTGTTTAATAATGTTTTTGTTCCTCGTAAGTGGACAAAATATTTGGATGATCCTAAACAAGCGCAATAATTGAGTATGTTATTTCACAGCAGCAGGTGTTTGAAATCTTGAGCTTGTCTTTACATAATGAAACATTTTGTAAACAAAAGCAGGTTATTATGTTGCTACAGCTTTCTGGGGATCTGCACAGATGAAACAACTAATTTTCCTGATAGCATACTGTAATCATGTAGTTATTCTACCATGGCTGCTGAAAGCTCCCAGCTACCTATTAATAGTTCACTCTTCACTGGCTGCAATGCCGACTGAAATAGCGGCTGCGGCTGCTGATACTTTTCACTTTATCCTTGTCATATTTGGTGCAAACACCGCCGTACGTTACGGGTCTTGTGCGTTCTTGGTTCTCTGGGGCTTCAGGTCCTACCTCTTGGGCAGATCTTCACCCGAGAAGAGATGTCAGCAGTGCACCAGGCGAGCAGACAAGGCGCCCCAAGGTTCAGTGCTGGGTCTTCTCCTCTCGTCTCTTCACGCCACCTTACTTGTCCCTCTCATCCACTCCCATTGGTTTTATCTATCGCTGCTTTGTGGATGGACCGCATGGCATCTCTGCATGGCTCACTGAGACTGCAATCTGGATGAAGGAGCACCAGCCATCTCCGACTCAGTTTGGCAGAGACGGACCTCCTTGTTATCTCAGCACGTCCGTCTACTCATCACCGGTCACCTCGGCTCCTTATCAATGCAACTTTGGGGTGGGGATCAATGACCGGCTGTCCTTCAGTCTTTCAATCTTGACTGGAAACAACATCCACACGATGGGACTGATTAAGAGACGGCCCGGCCGGAACACCCCCTGGAAGCAGGGATGTTCTTAGGCATATGCGAAATACGCATACGCGTAGGGCCCTGACTGTGAGTGTGAGGGGGCCCCCGGCCCGACCCCGACTTACAATTTTTTTTTTTTTTTTTGCTGTCG
The DNA here is from genome assembly GCF_900747795.2 of Erpetoichthys calabaricus. Lineage (NCBI taxonomy): Eukaryota > Metazoa > Chordata > Cladistia > Polypteriformes > Polypteridae > Erpetoichthys > Erpetoichthys calabaricus. The sequence continues at coordinate 101,480,927 of NC_041409.2, read as the reverse complement.
GGCACTGGGCCTGGGGTCCCTGTCATGCCCCTGGCACTACAGCTGTCTGTGCCAGTCCCAGGAAATTCACTTCAGTGCATCTCTTCGTCTTATAAACAATGGTAATTTATTATCCAAATTGCAATCTTCACCTAAATCCCTAATAATATTGCCACGCCGTCGTAACTTTGCCAAATGCACTATAGCAAACGTTAATTTTAGAGATTCGTTCAGAGAGATCCCCATAAAATCGTGAAATATCCCAATATTACCGGCCTTTATCAGATCCAGAACAAAATCAATATGTCACCACTCTGCATACACACAAGCGTACATGTAGGCCTACTGGTCATCTAAGACCTTTTCTGGATGTTTTATTAGAAGACCTTACTGAGGAAAGCGGCCCCCCCAGACCCCCCCCCCCCCCAATTCGGGTCCTGCACATTTCTAAACCGCGTGGGGCCCCCAAACTGCTAAGAATGGTCCTGTTGGAAGGAGGGGGGTAAGGCAGCTTTTTAAGAACACTGCGTCCTCCAAGACACTAGATGGCAGCTCCCCTGGAGAGTTTGGTATCTCAGCCCTGTTGGGTGCCTTGGGTGCTGTGGAAGGACCTGGAGAGTCAAACTGCCCTTATAGCCTAGAAGTGCTAGTGCGCCGTGAGGACGTGAAATCCAAAAGTACTTCCGGGTCAGATTGAGAAAACAAGTTTTTACATCACAAAAATTAAATTCAAATCCTTGATGCTTACCTACAGAGCACTTAACGGGTCAGCACCCACAAATACGGTCAGGTCCATAAGTATCTGGACAGTGCTATCATTTTAATAACTTTGGTTCTGTGTGTCACCACAATGGATTTGAAATGAAGAAATCAAATTCTGACTGAAGGGTGGACTTGCAATTTTAATTTAAGGTGTGTGGCGGATACTCGGGACCCCCTACCTGGCCGGGATGCCCTGATTATGGAAGGACCGGGCGAGAGAGGACTTCCAGGACAGTTTCGCCCCCCAGACCGACAGAGGGCGGCCCCCTTGGTTTCCAGTGGGGCCACGGGTCATGAGCATAGAAGCTCAACCCTGTTGGGGGTCCGTGGCCGCCTTCAGGGGGCGCCTGGACTTTTACATGGCAAGAAGCTCATTGGGCACCTGGAGTCCTTCCGGGTGCCCTATAAAAGGAGCCAGTCACCACCACTCAATGGCCCGAGGAGTCTGGAGGAAGTGGACGAAGCTCTCGAGGAGGACTGGTGGCAAAAGGACCGTGGCGTGAGCTTGTGCTGGACGGTGTTTAAATAAATAAACCGTGTGCTGTGGGGCAAAGTCGTGTCCTGCCTGTCTATGTCGAGGATATGTTGGCTGTACCTGCCCTGGACTTCACAAGTGCTTAAGAAAAACTTTGTGTGAGCCATTTTTATAGATGGTCCCCCCATTTTCAGGGGCTCAAAAGTATTTTGACAAACTAACATAATCTTAAATATAACGATCATTCTCAATATTTGGTTGAAAATCCATTAAAGTCAATGACTGTCTGAAAGTCTGAACCCATGGCCGTCTCCAGTGATGCTCTGCCAGGCCTTTACAGCGCTGTCTTCAGGAGCTGCTCCTTCATTTTACTTTCTGCCGTCAGTTTTGTCTTCAATAAGTGAACCGCACGTCCATTTGGGTTGAGGTCAGTTGACTGACTTGGCCATTGAAGAATATTCCACTTCTTTGCGTTGAGCAGCACTTGGTTTGCTGTCCCTCAATGCTTTGGCTCCTCTGTGCTGTGAAGGGCCGTCCTGTCAGTTTTGTAGCATTTGTCTGAATCTGAGCACAGAGTATAGCGCCCTCTACACTTCAGAATTCATCCTGCTACTTCTGCCAGCAGTCACATCTACTGTATTGTATATCGGATTTAGATCGGGTGTTTTTTCTTGAATTTGCTTGAACATTCCGGTTAATTTTGCAACTTCTCCCCCCATTATGCTCAGTATCAGAGTTTGCTTGCGGTAACGATTTATTTGCACGAATCTGAGAGAGAGGCTGCAGGGCAAGAGGAGGGGGGGGGGGTGGGGCTCTCCTCATTCACACGCCAGCTTCAGGGGGCGTATCTAAAAAATCCCCTTAGCTAGCGAATGAGAGAACGGATTTAGATCGGGTGTTTTTTCTAGAATTGGCTGGAACATTCCGGTTGATTTTGCGACATCGCTCATTGCGCTCAGAATCATAGTTTGCTTGGGGCAGCAATATATTTGCGCCAATCCAAGAATGAGGCTGCAGGCCGAGCGGAGGGGGTAGCGTGACGTCAGGAGTGGGGAGCCGGGCAGGGCCTTCGTCACTGTCCTGTTTCACTTCTACACGGGTGAAGCTGTGGGGGGTGGCTAGTATATATATAAAATCCAATATCTGTCTGTCTGTCCACTTTTCACGAGAGAACTACTTCATGGATTTAGATCGGGTTTTTTTCTATAATTTGCTTGAACATTCCAGTTGATTTTGTGACTTCTCTCATCGTGCTCAGTATCAGAGTGAATGCACAATAAGCTTACTGGCCTTAGTTACTTGAATCTGTCCGATCACCGTTTTAGTACAACAGGATAATATTCATTAGCTACCAGTCAATAGGAACGTCTCCGGTGTCCAGAAAGTCTTCAAAAAAAATGTGCCAAGGGTTTCTATGTGTGCGTTGCAACTTCCTTAGGCACTCTGTGATAAATGTTATCTTGGTCCTGATGATTTGCTAGATTTCAGCCTATTTAATCTCAACGGCTCTTCTCTCTCTACAATTTTCATGTCATTCACCAGCATCCTTTGTAGTCCCTGTTACACTTTGGAGGCCACTGATGTCTTCACACGTATGAATGTCAATGAGGTTCAAATTCAAAGCATTTTTGGTTTCACTGACTGTATATTACAGCTTGCCTTTACTATTCCTAATGCTCTTCCTCCTGGACTGTTTGTTTCCCACTGGAATATTCGAAGAATCTCTTTAGGTCGTCTCTCACCTTTTCTACTGTATTTCTCTACAACTGTCTTTTAACTTACCTAATATCTTTTTTAACCAACACATCGCAGAGGAAATCCACTTGGACAAGAAATTGGGGGGGGGCTGCTGACAGCAGACAGGTAAGGATTGGGTGGGCCATTTGAACCACAGACTCTGCATGTGTGAGAGAGCAGGGCTGGACGGACACCGAGCTACTGTGCTGTCTTCATTATTATAGTACCTTTCCAAAACAACAAACACCTTTCTTTTAGCAATTCTGGTGTGCGTTTGAGGGGGTTGCAGTTATTTATTATAAGGTAATGTTATTTATTTATTTATTTATTTACTAGTAGGCTTTGTCCCCTGCTCGCTTCGCTTGCCAACCCCCCTGCCAGCGCTAACGCCAGCCACTTTGCATATCTGCCGCTCGTGTATGTGGATTTCACCAAAAGACAAAACTTTTAATTTTGGTGGATACGCCTCTTCATTGGGAAGAAACACGACTTTTCCCTGACAGCAACACAAATTACACAATCTACAAGTCTCCGACTTTAACTTTAAAGCCAAACAACATCTACATACTTCTGTCATATCACCCATGTCCATATATTCAATCTCTTTTTGCTGTTCCATTATTTTACCGAATACTAATTTCAGTTTGTTTGCGCTAATGCAATATTTACTACTATTTTTTTGAGACATTTTGAATTTTAGTGCTTCCATTAGCTCTAACCTGCTCTGCATTTGTATCGTGCCAACGTTTTTGAACCTCCTTACGACATTCTACTTTGTCATCTACTCTTTGTCTTTTATTTCCGGCCCCGGGCGTTGGTTAAATCTCCTGATAAAAAGTCTCATCTCGCGGGGCGTGAAATTATCAATCTGAAAAAGTCACATCTCATCTAATAGAGAGACTTAATTCAACTTCTGTAAAAAGCTAAACTTTCCCATGTCTGTCTATCAATCTATCTATCTATCTATCTATCTATCTATCTATCTATCTATCTATCTATCTATCTATCTATCTATCTATCTATCTATCACCTTTCATTTCTGTTTTTGTTTTTATTATATTGGGCTTTTTACATCTACCTATTTATCTATCCATTCTATTTTATAGTGCCTTTCTTGTTTTTTGCTTTTATACTACTACTACTACTAATAATAATAATAATAATAATAATAATAATAATATGTTTTATTTATTTAATGCCTTTCCAAAGGTCAAATTTATCCATCTGTTAATTTAACTATCTTCTTGGATCTTGAGTTGGTTTGTCGTGTGGTGGGTGCGACAGTACTTTATATCAGCGTGTGCTCCCAACCAACAACTATCTGTACAGTACTTTTGCGATCTAATGATCTATTCCTCCATTCTGTCCATTTATAGTGCATTTCTACACTATATTACAACCACTTCTCTCTTTTTTTTATGGTGGGAGCACAGGGTTGCTAAACTATCTGCTCAGGATCACAATTTGAGGATCTGAGTGACAGCAGCACTATATTACCGCAGTATGCCACTGTGCTTTCCAGTTTTTGTCCCACGTCCCCAAAGATCACCTTAATAAATGTGTGTCTGTCCAGTTACTATGTTTCTGTCATTCCAACAGATGGTGCATTACAAATATTTGTAATAACAGAATATATTGCATTTGTCATTGCAGCAGTGTTGCATCACATTTTCAGTAAAGCATTTTCCATCCATCCATTTTCGAACCCGCTGAAACTGAACACAGGGTCACGGGGGTCTGCTGGAGCCAATCCCAGCCAACACAGGGCACAAGGCAAGAACCAATCCCGGGCAGGGTGCCAACCCACCATAGAGTAAAGCATTTTATTAACTACAAATGATTGTGATGCGCCATCTGTTAGAATGGTAAATGTTAACACTGAGGTCCACATCGATTACTTAGGTTTATAAGTCTTAGACTGGTAGCACAGCTAGTATTTAATAATTTGTGAATCCATCTTGGCCCCTGTTATGTGTGTGTGTGTGTGTGTGTGTGTGTGTGTGTGTGTGTGTGTGTGTGTGTGTGTGAATTGGCCCTGTGATAAACTGGCAGCATGTCCAGTGCTCTTTCCTATCTCGTGCCGAGTGATGTCAGGATAGGCTTCAGCCCCCTGACACCCTGGACTCTGCTACACCCTGCTCTATTACAGCTGTTGTAGAACAGCGGATGGTGGCAAAAGTGGAGGCAATCATGAAAAATCCCCTCCATCTCCTACAGGAGGCGCACTATCGGAGCACTTTTAGCCACACGCTCATTCCACCATAATGTGCTAAGAAGTGCCTCTGGGGGTCTGTTCTGCCCACTGCTTTCAGACAATTCATTGCTTCTACCTGATGTACTTGTTAAGTTGATGGATTGATTGATTGATTGATTGATTGATTGATTGATTGATTGATTGATTGATTGGCTGTATATTTTGCCCTGTAAGTCTGTATTCTTGTTTTGCATTTGTATGCATTTGAATTACCCAGGTGGCAATAATAAAGTTGACCCTAATTATTACCGATGTGCCGTGTCCCACCCAGAGTTGGTTCCTTCCTTGTACCCAGTGTTGCTGGAACAGGACACCTCGTGACCCTGAACTGGACTTCACTGGTTTGTTATGTTCTCATTGTATCAATATTACTTTTTAGGACTCCTCACCTGTGTGCCCGCTATATGAAATCAAGGTGTAGGCAAGGTGTATGGCGTGGACTGCAATATTAAAATGCAGTAATTGTGGAGAAATGCAGATGAAGTTCAGTATAGAAGATAAAATTTGATTAATTTAAATGAATAATGACACATTGCATTTATATAGTGCCATTCCCATACTCAAACTCTAATGTTACTATACAGTTATTGTGAAAAAATGCCAATGAAACACACTAAATTAAATTTACTTAAATGTGTCGTCATGCTAATATGTCACTATGTAATAATGATACATTTTAATTATATAGCATCTTTCACATGCTCAGACTATAATGGAAATAATAACTAATTGTAAGGTGATATTGATGAACTGCAGTGGGTTGGCACCCTGGTTCCTCCCTTGTGCCCTGTGTTGGCTGGGATTGGCACCAGCAGACCCCCGTGACCCTGTGTTCGGATTCAGCAGGTTGGAAAATGGATGGATGGGTGGATTTTGATGAAGAACATTAAGTCAAACTTGTTTAATTTAGGTTGTTATGTCTGCAATACTCAGCAAGTCACTATATGATCCTGATACACTTCATTTCTATCCAGTAGCATCTTTGACCTGCTCAAACTACAATGTTAATATGCAGTAATTGGGATGTAATGCTGACAAATTATTTTAAAATAAATGATATTTGCTTCACTAAGGGTGTGATCTCTGTAAGACTCAGCTTCCATTTGTGACAGTGTAAGTCACTGCATACATTTTATTTATATAGCGCCTTCCCCAAGCTCAGAGTATAATGCTACTCTACAGTAATGGTGATGCATGCAGATGATACACTAAATTTAATTACAAGTGATTTGTTGCTTTGTTTTGTGATGATGATGCCCATCCAAGAAAGGAGCTATATAAAAGTAAAATTGATTCTATTCTATTCTTATTTGTGTTTTCTGACTTCCTCCTGCAGGGTTCTTTCTTTTTGTAGTGCCTTGTAACGATGCGCTCCCTGAAAGGCTTTATATGACCCACACGTTGAGCCCCCGACTGGCACTTTTATCAGGCAGGCGTATTCCGGTGGGCTTTTTCTTTCTTACACACACACACACATCTAGCAGGTCAGGTGCTTCTCTTTATGTCACATTAACTCTCTAAATCCCCCAACGGCTCTCAGCCTCTGGTCTTGATGTTTAAATTGATCCCGGACTGCTTTGATTTTCCCGCTCCTCTGTCCCCTGCCATTGTATTTGGAGAGGAGTGCCATTGTGACAGGGACAGGGGACAAGTCTCATTTCAACATCTCATTACATCTTCAATTCCCCGCAGTCCACATTCAGGCCCCTCAAAGGTCAAGCCGTGCCGAGACCTTTCCGACTTTTTTCTTCCCCCTACAATTAGGTTGCAGTCTTCACAAACAATAAATCTCTCGGCACTTTGGCCCCCGCTCTGGGAAGCCCCCTGGATGTCCCTTTTGTACTGCACCTGTGACAATTGGCCTTGTGTTAGGAAAGCCAACAGAAGTCAGGTTAAAGGCCAGAGGTGAGGGCGCAGTCAAGAGGAAGTTATTCTTCAGGCCGCTGAGTCGCCGCTCCCGCTCGTCTCATGTGACACTCAGCTGTCAATCAAGAAAGCCGAAGCGGGGACGCGCACAAGCCGCCCGCCGGCCAGCCCGGTGCTGGAGACGCGCGCACACTGCCCAGTTTATTATTGGGAGCGTCTCATGTGACACCAAGTTGTCAATCACGGGGACACGCAAAAAACGTTATTAACGTAAAATAACAACAAAACAAAAATGTAACTGCGAGAAGAACACGGGAACGCTGAGGCGTATTTGGCGAAGAGGCTGAACAAGGCGCGCTTGATGGAGTGCATGGAGAACATTCTGCGAGCGGGAGACGTGAAGCCGACAAAGTGCGTCTGCAAGGTCACCTCTGAGAAAATGCTAACGCTAATGCTAATGCCTGCCGTTCACCGGCAAGTCCTCTTCTGCGTCCCACAGTGAAAGCCGCCGTGCTGAGCCGGGACGGCCAGGGGAGCCGAGCGTTCTGGAAATGACACCCCTCGGCTGTCAACGCCGTTGGACAAGCTCACCCGGCGGGGCTTTAATGTGTTAAGTCGAACGGCGAGGACGCGTAGCCTGGTTAACGGCGCGCTAAAACAACGGGGTGGGCGGCTGAATCGCGCAAGCGGCGATCTGGGGGCGATTGCGACATTAGTGTGCAGGGGTTAGTAGTACTCGACTGGGCAGACGCAGTCACTGAGTACTTTTAAAGACACTATATGTAAAATTACAGTCAGGTCTATAGCTTTAAACGGCCATTGGTGACTGTGTAGGCTGCTACCGCGCACGCGCTGTCCGGCTAATCATTCTGTCGATTCTCTTAACTTACTCGTGTCTGCACCAATATAGATTTAGATTTAACTGATTACCTGCAATTAAATCCAGTTTGCACTTCGGGTAGAGGCTAAGCTGCATCTCGTTGTCATGACACTTGTGCTGTGATCAGTGACGATAAAGTTGACTCGGATATATATGATCGACCATCACGTTCAAATGCTGATGACAGCAAGTCTTTAATACTAGACAGCCATTTCTGACTGTAATTCGCTATATAATGTTAAGATGCGGTATAGCAGTGCTATTGAAAGACGCTATATAATGTTAAAATGCTGACGAAAAAGACAATATTAAATTAACACAAAGTAATTCTGTTGTGAGGGGCGGCAGGGTGGCGCAGTGATAGCGCTGCTGCCTCGCAGTAAGGTGACCCCGTGTTTGTGTGCGTTTCCTCCCACAGTCCAAAGACTTGCAGGTTAGGTGCATTGACGATTCTAAACTGGCCCTAGTGTGTGCTTGGTGTGTGTGTGTGTCCTGCGGTGGGCTGGCGCCCTGCCTGGGATTGGTTCCTGCTTTGCGCCCTGTGCTGGCTGGGATTGGCTCCAGCGGACCCCCGTGACCCTGTGTTAGGATTCAGCGGGTTGGAAAATGGATGGATAATTCTGTTGTCTTATTTATAATACTAAACTGACAGGTAAGTCACTATATAATGTTACGATGCAGTAACGTATTGCTGATAAACGACAAGTCGATCGAGCGCATTTATAATACCAGGCAGTCATCCATAATTGTGTAAGGCACTGTAAAAGGTTAGAATGTTGAAGAAAGACACCACTTAACATTATATAGTGTCTGCAACACTAAGCCGCCATTTATGACAGAGAAAGTCACCATATGATGTTAAAAGGCACAATGTTAAATTAAAGTCAATTCATGACATTGTAATGTCTGTAATAGTAAGCAGCCATGTTTGAGTGTGTTTTATGGGGCATTAATGTAATGCTGTTAAAAGTCACTCAATTAAAGTTGGTTAATTGTATTGTCACGTCTGTCACACTAAACGGCAAGTCATGGCGGTGTAAGTCACTCTATAATGTTAAAACGCAGATGAAAGATTCAATATTAAATTAATGGTCATTAATTGTTTGTCATGTCTGTAACATTAAACAGGCATTTCTGACTGTGTGAGTCACTATGTAATGTTAAGATCCAGGAATGCAATGTTGGTGAAAGACGCTATATAATGTTAAAATGCTGACAAAAAAGACAATAGTAAATGAACACGGACTAAATCTGTTGTCTTATTTATAATACTAAACAGCTGTTTCTGACAGTTAAGTCACTATATAATGTTAAGATGCAGTAATGCAATGCTGATTAAAGACACCATATAAAATGAATGTTGGTTATACAGTTGTTTGTTATACCAGGCAGTCATTTATGACCGTGTAAGGCACTATACAATCTTAAGATTTACTGTTTGTTACTTAATGGTAATGGATTTATTGGTATTTATTGTCATGTCAATAATACTAAGCAGGCACTTCAAACTGTTTAATAAACCATGTAATATTATAGTGTAGTAATATAATGCTGACATAAGATACTAACGCCGATTGCAGAGTCGTGTCTGTTACACTAAATGGCCATTGAAGACGGTGTAAGTCACTATATCATGTTAAAATGCAGATGAAAGGCACAAAATTAAATTAACCTTGATTAATTACACTGTCATGTCTACAACACTAAATGGCCATTTCTGACTGTGTAAGGCACTATATCATGTTAAGATGCAGTCATTTACTGCTGATGAAAGACACTATATAAAATTAATTTGATCAACTGTAGTTTCATGTTTATAATACAAGGCAGACATCAATGACTGTGTAAGGCACTATATAAGGTTAAGATGTATTAAAGGTTATCACATAATGGTAATGAAAGGTACAATGTTGTCACATCTATAATAGTAAGCAGACACTTAGGACTTTGTAAGTCAACAACAACAACATTAATTTCTAGAGCACATTTTCATACAAATGATGGAACTCAAAGTGCTTTACAAGATTAAACAAAGTTTATAAAAATATCCATCCATCCATCCATTTTCCAACCCGCTGAATCCAAACACAGGGTCACGGGGGTCTGCTGGAGCCAATCCCAGCCAACACAGGGCACAAGGCAGGAACCAATCCTGGGCAGGGTGCCAACCCACCGCAGGATTATAAAAATATATATATTTATATATGGAAGAGAAGGTCTGTGATACGGTTTGCATATTTGCAGTTGGAGATCCACAAAGGGAGAAAAAACGAATCACGTATCATAAAGTAGTTTTATTCCTGAGCTTTCAACCCCTATCAGGGGTCTTCATCAGAGGATAATGCTTAGACTTACAAGAATCAAAGGCAATATATAGCAACACATTCGGGGAGGGGGTGGGTGGAGGTGACTAAGTCCGTATGATCAAAAGGGGGGGGGGGGGGTTATCGTTAAATTAAAGTGCATATGTCCTTCTTAAGTTGGTATATGCTGGGTTTATGTCCAAGTGTCTGTTGATGGCATTTTCATCTGATAGCCAAGACTCGGCCAACTCTCTGGCGCTTTTTGTACTGGCCTTAAATTTTACTTTCACGTTGTCCCAGTTGAATGTGTGTCCTGTCGATTTAGTATGTGCATATATCAAAGATAGTGCGTCCTTTCTTCTGACAGCGTTGCGATGTTCCACTCCCCCCCCCCCCCCCCCCCCGAATGTGCTGCTATATATTGCCTTTGATTCTTGTAAGTCTAAGCATTATCCTCTGATGAAGACCCCGATAGGGGTTGAAAGCTCAGGAATAAAACTATTTTATGATACGTGATTCGTTTTTTCTCCCTTTGTGGATCTCCAACTGCAAATATTTATATATAAAAATAAAAATAAGATTAGGCAATACTAAATAACAAAGAATAAAGTAAGGTCCAATACAGGACCCCCACAGCCCCCCTGGTTGACTGGATGACCAGAGTCCCTTGATGGAGAGTTGACCCCCAGCCATTTATTAGGTTATTCATGTTATGATGCCTGATCAATTCACTGTGCATTTCATTGAAATGCTGCACAAATCATTTTTATAGGCAGTAATTTGGGTGTCATTCCCTCTTATGGTGTTACCCGGCGTGATCTGCACACCCCGCCACCCGCTAGTGATGCCACTGACTGGAAGGATGTTGCATGGCAGATGATGAACAGCGCCTGGTCTTCTCTAGACATGGTGCTTTTTCGGGACAGTTAGGGTATCCACTGTCACTCATTGGCACTTGATAGGCAGCTTAAGGGCTCTGATGATTGTAGTTACCTGCTGAACCAGGGGTTGGCGCTGTGTGCTAATGCCTTCTCTCTACTTCCCTCTGCAGAACGGCAGATCAGCGGTCATTCTGCCTCTGATGTCACTTCCGATGCCTGCCATCCTGGATCTGCCCCTTCCTGTCTGGAATCCATATGACCAGCAGGTCAGCCATCTTTGAGTCAGTTCTCCATCGGACACCAATCTGTAAAGAAGTCTTTTTTATTTGTTTAAAAACAATTTTACTTTCTCATATACAAAATATAGGGAAAGTATTGGAATCATCCAAAAATTCGATTTCGAGATTTTGATGAATCTCAATGTTTCAGACCACACTGAGTCCAAAAATACCATTTTTGGAATTATGTCTGTGTGTGTGTGTACAAACTTGAGTACATTTTCACTTAGGTCAATCAAATTTTGCATACAAGTAGGGACAAACTGTGGATTTCTATCAACTTTTGGGCTATTTCTTTTACCCAAAGTTGGTACTTTACCTCAAAATATCCCCAAAAATATTAAAATTTTGATAATTTCACATCGTATTATGGTAAAGAAACACATTCTAAGCATTTTTTGTTTCTTTGTATTGTTTGAAAAACGACTGGTTTTCGAGGTAATCGTAATTTTCCGTTTGACGTTCAAATGGTAACACATACGTTTTTCTGAACGTTTTTGCTTTACATAAATGAAATTCTGTGTACAAGTATTACAATACACACATTACTAAAGTCTCTTACAACTTTTGGCCCACTTTCGCTTAATGAAAGTGGTAACTTACCTGAATTGTTTGCCAAAATATAAATATCATGGCAAATTTTCATTAGAGGTATTACGGTAAAGCAAATGATTTTAGACTTTTTTTTATCTCATTACATTTTCTCACAAAGCATACAGTTTTCTAGACAATTTCAATTTTCGATATTAAAACGTGTGCATACCAGCAGTGAAACATGGTGCGTCATGCCATTAAAAAATATAATGTTTGCATAAACACCTGGGGCCTCATGTATAAACAGTGCTGTACACACAAAAATGTTGCGTACGCCCATTTCCAGGTTCACATCGCGATGTATAAAAACTAAACTTGCCGTAAAGCCGCACACATTTTCACACCAGGTCAAACCACAGCGTATGCACTTTATCGTCTCAGTTTTGCAAAGCAGTGCTGCTGTTCCTGTGTGGTTTCCTTTCATTTTTTTAGATTCACATCTCTGACGCAGTTCTATCAAATACACTAAAATGAACTGCATATCATCTTTTAGTTTAAGGCATCTGATTGTAATCAACGCGTAACAATATAATGGTCTACAGAATGGCCAAACTATTCCAAATATAAAAGCTGCTTTAGCATTGTTACTCTCGGTGCACCACTTTTACTCACTGTATTTGAGTTTGGAATTACAGCTCTACAGCAGCTGATCGGAAAGCTCTATGGCGGATTGTGTCAAGAGTGCAGAGGATTATCAGGATACAGCATCCATCACACGCTGCCTCAGCCATGCGCACAGTCTATTTGAATTTCTCCCATACGGTACGGCAAATGCTTCAGAGCCTTTCATGTAGTTTTCATCCCAAGAGCTCTAAACGCGCTCAGTCAGTCCATCAAGTGCTCCTGGTAGAACTGTTTGGACTTATTAGTACAACCACCTCACTGGAAACTTGCACTACAGTTGTAATTTTGCACAATCTGAGCCACTTATGCTTTCATATTGTATATTTTTCATTGTTTTTTATTATATTATTATTATTGTTGTTGTTATTTTACCATTTTATTGGAAAATAAGTTTATGGAGGATTTGCATATTGAATCTCATTGCAGCATACAATAGCAATAAAGGAATTCAATTCAATTCAATAGATGAGAACTCCTCATATTTACTTATGATGACGACTGGCTTCTAAGTTGATTTAGATTTCCAAGTGCTATCTTCGTGGAGCATTTCATATAATTTTTAAGGTGAAATGCAGTTAAGTATATATATTGTGGCGACTGGCTGGGGGTGGTACCCAGCCGGGACTCTCAGAAGGACCAGAGGAGGGCTTACACCTCCTCCAGACCTCAAGGAGGTGACCACTCTGGTGGCTTTGGATACCACGGGAAAGGAGCTTAGAAGCTCAACCCTATAGGGGCTCGTGGTCACCACCAGGGGGCACCCCAATGCCTGTGAAGCCCTGGCCCTCAGCACGTCCGCCACACCCGGAAGTGCTGGGGGGAAGAAGAAGACCAGGGACACCCGGAGTGCTTCCAGGTGCGCAGCCGGTACTTCTGCCACACCAGGAAGGGCCTGCGGTAGCTAATCGGGAGGCACCTGGAGCACATCCGGGTGGATATAAAATTCGATGGCTGGAGTCGGGAGCAGGAGAAGGACGGAGCTCGGAGGAGAGGAGTGGAGGCGGACCTGAGGAAAAGGCATTGAGGAAAGAGGCCTGGACTTTGGGGTGAAGTGGGTTGTGTGTGTCATTTTTGTATATGGTAGTTGTAAATAAACATGTATGGTGCTTAAAACAAAGTCTACCTGTCAGTGTCCGGGGTGCTTTTCACAATATGTATATACATTATACAGATACATTTTTAACTTAATTTAAATAATATATACTGTTATTAAACGTGTGGACGTGGTGCACAGCACTAGCGATGAACTGGCACCCCATTCAGGGGTATATTTCAACGATATTTCAATGTTTCATAAAAGTTTTGAAGAATTGGCCTTCTCAGCTTACAGATGGCTTAATGTCTATGACAGAGCTGATTGTGTGGCGATTGGCTACTTGGAGAAAGAAAAGGAAGGACAGGAATTGAATGTTAGTACATTTGAAAGAGACAGCACTGCTGCAGTAAATTATTCCATCGAAGGTCGCGCACAGCACAGCAAGCATGTTGTGTGAGACATGAACAATCTCTGCACGGGGCACCAGCTAATCACTAATACTGTGCCACCGTGTCCCCATGTTTAATAACACGCTTTAACTCTTATCATCATGACAATGATATCAAGTATACATCTCAATATTTAAATTATTCAGAGAGCTGTAATATCACAAATGTAATGGATTCTGTGTCCTGTCAAAGGAAGAGAAAGCCCGTTTAAGAAGCACATAGTGATTCACACACATGTAGAGCACATAGAAAAACACAAACAACACAAAGCATTTAATGTGCTACTTTAGTTATGATGGGATTTGAGAAACTAGTAAATTAAACAATTTTAAGATGAAGTTTATGATGTTCTACTTTAATGACAAAATAAACTATGTGGAAATTTTGAGATTAAAGTTGACATTTCGTGCTTTTTTTCCACTGTGTGCCTATTTTCTTTTCTCTGTACTCTCATATGACTCTCAGATGGTGGGCTACAACTCACTTTTTCACTGCGACTTTGATATCTGACTAGTTCTTTTTTATTTCAGGCACTGTGTAACTTTTGAACTTGAGCTTTTGATCAACTTCCATTTGTTGTTTATATCACTGCTTAAATCTCCATTTGGTATTTGCTGATATTCTTCTTTTTCCCCATGCTTTTGCCATTGTCTTTTCCCAGAACACTGAACTTAAGGGAAAATATTCATATTGATTTGCATATTCAAAGAGGACTAATTCTGGGAGGGGTGGCACGAGCATTTACATTTTACGCAGACCAGGATTTATAGAGCGGAAATGCTTGGAAGTTGGCTTACGTACGGTTTTGTGCATTTTCATTTTTTCGTGCGTACGCACATTTCGACTTTTGTCTGTACGCCATGTTTTAGTGTGAATTCTACGCACAGTGTTACGCATGAGGTGTTTATTGTGGCAGGTCCTACTACAGTGCATAGGTATGGCAAATTGACGCCTTTTGAAAGGTGCTTTATTTACATTTTAAAATATTATGCCAACATAGAACCCTTAACCCCTTAACCGCCCTCTGCCGGATATATCCAGCATCGTAGCTTTATTACTGACGCCTTACTGCCGGAATTATCCGGCACATTTGCCTGTGGTTATGTGAATGCCTGGCGCGTAGTATAACTGACAGTTTGGCGTGGGTATTATTACTACGTTGTATTTCAACAACTCTGCGCTTGTATTGGCCGATCACGTGATGTGATTCGAAAGTGAAAGCTGTGAATATGGCGAAACGTAAACTGACTTCAAGTGAGGTTTTGCAGGCGATTTTGGACAATAATTCTGATCATGATTGTAGCAGTTCTGAAGAAGATTTTAGCGACAATGATGATCAGCAACGTGCGCTGCATGATACTGTGAATGACGGCGCATCGGATGACGGTGATGAGTGGGTGTATCCCCAGCATCTCAACTGGACTGCTGCCCGTGGTGAACTACCTTTTCTGCATCCGTTTGAGGCAACGTGTGGCTTTACTGTTGATGTAAACAATTACACTGCTGAGCAGTTTTATGAGCTGTTTGTCACCTGATTTGATCAGACATTTTGCTCATCAGACAAATCTGTATGCAGCACAGTTTATTGAGAAAAATCCCAATTTACCTCCACATTCCCGTGTTCGTGCTTGGGTAGACACTGATGAAAACGAAATGAAAAAATTCATTGGGATTTTGATGTTGATGGGAATAATCAGAAAACAAGATATTGAGATGTACTGGTCTACAGATCCTATGTATGCAACACCTATTTTTGCAGCTGTCATGACACGTAACCGATTCTCTTTGCTGCTGAAATTCTTTCATTTGAATGACAACAGAAATGAGCCAGATAAGAAAGATCCAAACCGCAACCGCTTGTTCAAGCTACGTCCTTTGATTGACCATTTATTTGAAGCATTTCAGTTGCCCTACATGCCAGGACCGTCAGTTGCAGTTGATGAAAGTTTATTGTTGTGGAAGCCTGAGAAAAGGTACATTTTGTGTTTTATTATGTGTTTGCCCATTTCTAGACCTTGCACAACATTTAGTGGTCAATACTGCTTGAATAAATGTAAAAAATGTAAAAAAAATGTAAAAAAGTAAAAAAACGAAAATTGTTCAGATTTCGCCTGGCGTGGGGAATATTTAGGGAGTTGGCGGTTAAAGGGTTAAAAATAATAAGGTAATAATAATAATAATATATATATATAATAATATAATATTTATATAATAATATAATATATCTATAATAATAATATGACCATTTTTGTTCATTTTACCCATATGCATGACTCATCCTTATGTCTGAGTATATAAGAAAGTCGAGGGGAGGTCACTCCCAATTTTTTTATTATGTGGGGTCATGGACATTTCCCAAAACACGTTTTATGTGTCTTCTTCTTGTTTTACTCCACTTTCATTCAAACATCCCAGGTGTCTGCCCAGGACTTTGATCAGGTAGCGGTGAAGAACATCACCACAGGAAAAAAGGGAAAAGAAAGCACAGAGAAGTAGCGGTCAACAATGACTGGAAATTCATTGAAGAGTATGTGGAATTCTATGGCTGTGCATTCTGTTAGGAGTAAAACTAAAATGTAACTTTGAAAAAGATCATTTGAAATGTGGGCTATTGGGAAATTTTTTAAATGGTGTTAGCCTGACATGTCTTTGTCGGTTAAGTATTCTAGGTGGTTGGCACATAACAGCAAAACTTTGCCTCACCACTTCTTCTGTGCTTAGTCCTTAGAGAAATAAGCAGACCACCATTACTGTAGAAAATCTAAGGTTATGACTTAGTATGTAGGGGGACATGCACTCCAAGACATAGGAAGGAGGGGAGTATTTAAATAAAGCTTTATACATTACTAGCTGTGTAAGCCCGTGCTGTAACAAGACCAGGGTCCTATTGAAATTGACAGAAAAAAATTGAAATGTAGAGATGTCAGGTAATTGAGAGGAATGACTCTGGGCGTCTCTCTCCAAGGAGGATTCATTATGCCGATGTGCTCACCTCGCTTGTGTATTAGCAGCTTAGCGAGTTTGTTTCCTCAGGGGTGGAGTCCTTACCCCGACTCCACTTCTCACTTATGGGCTGGACAGACAGACACACACACTTCCACGCGTACACATTTATATTTAAGATTACTTGTATTTTAAAGTCAAATCTAACAGACACGGGTAACCAGTGTAACAATGCTAAGACTGGGGTGATGTGCTCAGATTATCTTTTTCTAGCTAAGGTTTTTGCTGCCACATTTTAATCTCACTGAAAAAAATTGACATCATTCTTAGGTAGTCCAGTTAGAAGTGCAGCACAACAATCCAGAAGACTAAAACAAAAGTGTGAATTCAGTTCTCAGCATCTTGCACTGTTAGAAGAAGTTTAACTTTTGCAATGTGCCTTCAATGGAAAACTTCATCCTGTGGTTAATATGCAAATTAAAGTTTAGGGCAGAGGTGCACGATTACACCTCCATTCTTTATTTCTGAGAACAAGAAGCAAAGAACTGAGTGAAAATCTCTGTCCATCAAAGGTACTGGGAATCAACATTAGGAGCAACTTAACATGATTCATGCACACGGACATCCCAGTGATATCCCCATCAAGAAAGACAAGACAGTGCCTTTATCATCTCAGACAAACTGAAGACATTCAGAGTGTCAAAAGCAGTCCTGAAGTCCCTCTTGCCAGGCAGCCATTGAAAGTGTACTGGCAGGAGGCATCACTACCTGGAATGGAAACGGAGCTAATAAGGACCAGACAGTGCTGAGGAGAGCTGTTCATTCGGCTGATGGGGATATCAATACCATCCCTAGATAGATAGATAGATAGATAGATAGATAGATAGATAGATAGATAGATAGATAGATAGATAGATAGATAGATAGATAGATAGATAGATAGATAGATAGATAGATAGATAGATAGATAGATAGATAGATAGTGTAGTCAGCAGGATTAGATAGATAGATAGATAGATAGATAGATAGATAGATAGATAGATAGATAGATAGATAGATAGATAGATAGATAGATAGATAGATAGATAGATAGATAGATAGTGTAGTCAGCGGGATTAGATAGATAGATAGATAGATAGATAGATAGATAGATAGATAGATAGATAGATAGATAGATAGATAGATAGATAGATAGATAGATAGATAGATAGATAGATAGATAGATAGATCTTTATTTGTCCCCAGCAGGAAATTTAGGCAAATAAAGAAACTATTTAAATAAATAAATAGATTAGTAAGAAAAATAAATAAACAAACACTTTTGTCTGAACAAAGAAAATTACAAAGAAAGTAACCTTCTGTCTTGTCAGTCCCAGTTCGGTGCTATACAAGTGTATTTCTGATGGTATAACGGAGCCCTGGTCACGATTCTTGACCCACTTCTGCCGAGTAATTCGTTGGCCGAAAGTCCTTGGTGTTGGTGTGTCGGAGAGGGGATGTGCATAATTGTTCATAATGGCACTCGGTTTTGTTTGAACTCACTTTGTTTTAACTGCGTTACCCTTCTGCTCTCAAGATTGTGCTGCTGAGTTTAGCACTGTGCATTTAGATGATGAACTAAAAGTTATCGATTTCTGAAATATTGAGCTGAACTATTTCAATCAGGATAAGGAATAATGTGATTTCCCAAACATTTGCCACAGGAAGTTAATTTTGTGGATGCTTCTACCCATGGCTGATGAAAGTGTGTGTACAACGGACGTGCGCAGAATACAAATCCCCTACCTGTATCCTGGTTAAGGGTTTACACGGTCAGATAACCCAGTTACTCGTGGAGAAAGGTATGTCTGTTAACTTGGTTTGTCATTTTAGATTTTAAAAATTGTATCTCTGTGAATAACAGAGTAACTAAAGCGCATGTAAACACATTTAAAAAATATGCATAAGAAAAGAATGCTCTGCATGGAGTGAGGTCATCAGTGGAGTCCCTGAGAGGTCTGTTCTTGCTCTGTGACTTTGTCTGATTTATATTAAAGACGATGATTCTAGTATAGTTAGTTAACTTGTAAATTTTCCAGTTGACACTATTAAACCATTTCCTTGGTCAAAACAAGCATGATCGAGAGTCTCCATTGTTGAACCAAGCTTACTTAGAAGCAGGGAAATATATCAGGCAGCCCTGCTGATTGCTTAGGCGACCCAGCACAACTCATTCACAAACCAATGACTGCAACCCACCTTACTTGGACCTGGCATGTGGACGATGAGACTTGGGGATCAGTTTGTGCTACTCCATACCAGCAGTTAAAGTATAACTACTGGTGACTCACACCAGAACACCAGAGCCTCAATTTCAATGACATGTACACTTTGTGACAGAAATATGGCCAAATGGCTGGTCCCAAATGGAGCCGTGAGTCGGCGTATCATCGTTTTTAAAGATTTTTTATCCAAAATATGTTCCTGCAGTGCATTCCCAAAACATGTGGCCTAGTAATGACGGAGCTAGATGGCAAAGCTCACAAGTTACATTTTGCCCTGGATACATTTTGGACAATATTAAATGAGATAAATGATGATAAGCTAAATTATCAAGTGCTGGGCACGTGTAGAGCTAATCTACAGTATGCAGGGCCGAATTCTACTCCTTTCTGAGATGTAAATCTAAAGGTCCTTTTTCTGACAAGGGTTAAGATGGCAGTTATCATCTGAGTGATTAGGACATGATGATTCAAGCTCCAAGATAAGAGAAGATAGCATGATCTGAGATAGCAATAGCATTGCACTTAGAAGATTTGATGTGGGCAGGAAATTATTATCGATAAAAAAAGTAGTCCATTCTCGAGTAGCTATGATGTACTGGTGAGAAGAAGGAATATTGTCTTGTATTTGGGTTTAAACATTTCCATGGGTCTGGTAAATTACGATCCATTACAAACTGTGTGATTTTCTTTGCAGTATTAGATGTTATCGTCACCATAGTTGAAAATGTATCCCTGTCTGGATTTAAAACACAATTAAAATCGCCAGCCTTTATAATTTTATTCATTCTCATTTTGGAAATGGATGCAAATATGTTTTGCAAGACAAAATCTCTATCATCCACATTAGGTTGTTATATATTTATCAAACTGACTTTAGAATTGAATAAATTACCCATCACTATGCCATAGCGTCCTTCAGGGTTGAATACTACGTCTACGGCTACAAATGAGATTGCCTTATGTGTTAAAATTCACACACTCGTGTTTTATTTTTGTAGCTAGAATGAATAAAAGTGACCAATCCAGTCTCTTTGCAGTCAAGATTGGTCCTTACTTATGAAGTGAGTCTCTTGTAAGAATTATGTTGTAACCTTTAGGACTGTGAGGTGAAACAAGAGTTTTTCTTGCTTCAGATCATGATTGAGGCCTTTGACATTCCAGTTTACAAAGTTCAATGCTTTGCCAGATAAATACTGCTGAAATCACATATTAATCAGATTACTAGGACACCATTTGTCCACTTAAGAAATATAGCTAAAGTTATGTCCCTTATAACTTTGCAAGATGTTGAAAAACAAGTTCACACTTTTGGTTTTAGTAGACTAGATTACTGTAACGCAGTCCTCTCAGGCCCACCCAAAAAAGACATCAATCGATTACAACAAGGGCAGAATGCAGCTGCTAGAATCTTAACTCAGAAAAGAAAATCTGAGCACATCACACCAGTTTTGATGTCACTGCACTGGTTACCCGTGCCATTTAGAATTGAGTTTAAAATACTGTTTATGGTTTACAAAGCCTTCAATAATCTCACTCTGTCCTGTTCTGGTATGCCTGTCACCTTGCACTCCAAGTCGTAACCTTAGATCTTCAAAAGATGGTCTGCTTAGAATTCCAAGAGCTAAACTTAAAACAGTGGTTCTCAAACTGTGGGGCTCAGTTTGAAGTAAAAAAAAAAAGGGGGGCGCGAATGTTGCCATATGTGGCATAATTTCGCTATTCATAGGGAAATTTTAAACTTGTAGCAGTGTATCGGCAGCAAAAAATATAGGAATAAATTTTATTAGGGTTTCAAAAAAACGTTAGGGGGAAAGATTAAAACTGTTATGAAAACTGGGGTCGCAAATACTTAAAGGTTGAGAAACACTGACTTAAAAGAAGTGGTGAGGCGGGCGGCCTTCTGCTGTTATGCACCTAAAATCTGGAATACGAGTTTGTTGATGGACATTCGCCAGGCTAATATGGTAGAGAATTTTAAAAAACTGCTAAAATACCGTTATTGTAACATGGCTTTCTCAGAGCTACATCCTCTCCTTGAGGCGAGCTGAAGAACTACGACTGGCCATCGACTGCCACTTTCAGTTTAGCTGTATGTGATTTCAGCTCTGGGTCGACTCTCACTGATGCCGCACATTGCAACAGTTGAAGGAGAGAAATCTGCAGAGAAAATATGAATGTGGCTGTTTTTGAATATAATCTCCACCTTCCATCTGATGAGAAGTCAAGTTAACCAAATCTGGCAATCGGGATTGTCGGTTTTGAGGCAAGTGATCTATGTCTGCGATAAGCAGTTGAGATCTCAGTGTCAGATTTACCGTCCTCTACGGTTATTTTGGATAACAATTCTGCTGCATTGTGTGTGAGTACGTTCACAATGCAATGGATTGGCGCTGTGTTCCTGCCCTTTAATAATAATTCTTTGCATTTATATAGCGCTTTTCTCACTACTCAAAGCGCTCAGCAATTGCAGGTTAAGGACCTTGCTGAAGGGCCCAACAGAGCAGAGTCCCTATTGGCATTTACGGGATTTGAACCGGCAACCTTCCGATTGCCAGTGCAGATCCCTAGCCTCAGAGCCACCACTCCGCCACTTTGGCCTATGCTCACCCCCCGTGAACCTGCTCAGGATTAAGCTGCTTGGGAAATGGCTTTAATGGTTTCATTCTGCTTTGAATTTCACTGGGTTGAGACCTTGATTGGTTTTGAGGAAGTCTTTCGATTCTGCTGTTGTTCTTCAAACACTACAACTTTATCACAAAGCACTTTCCATTCGGAATCTACAGCAGTTATTTTGTTTCTGTCCTCACAGATGGTGCAGTGGTAGTGCTGCTGCTTTGCAGTAAGGAGACTGTGGAAGATTGTGGGTTCGCTTCCCGGTTCCTCCCTGTGTGGATAGCGCTTTGAATACAGAGAAAAGCGCTATATAAATGTAATGAATTATTATTTTTATTATTGTTTATCAGCGGCAGATGGTGATTGTTCTGCTTCTTCTATGCGAGTCGTAAACATTTGCTTGTTTTCTTCAAGCCCCAAGTGTTTTTAATTGTATATTTCCGCATAATGACAAGGACAACATCCCATGGTATTATAGGGATCTTAAAGAATACTGGGAGGTCAGGATGCAATGCAGTGTACAGTCAACACATCCATAACTAGATCAGAGAAGTAAGGACTTAAAGAAGATCTCTGGTGCACCCCTACCCTAGCTGGGGTCTTGTCTGTTACCCTGACACCTGGTCCTCACTCCCTCAAGCATATCCTGGACAGTCCTCACGTACTTCTGTGGTCTCTCTAATGCACCTCCAGACCTTGTGACATGACAGTCGATCATAAATCTTCTGTAAATCAATAAACACCGTTGGCCAAACCTTAAGGTTTTTCTCAATGCTTCTCCATCAGCTACTCAATGCAAAGACTCCATCCGTTGCTCTTTTACCAGACCTAAAGCCAAACTGTTCCTCCCCTATGGTGATCTGTTCACTAAGCCTTCTCTCTGTAAATTTTAATTGTGTGTGACATCAGCTTTATCCTTCTGTAGTTTCCACTATCCTGATCATCTCCTTACAAATGGGTACAAACCCACTGTTCCTCTAATATTCCCTCCTGTTCTTAGATCTTCTCTAGTAGATCCCACAACAATCACATCTACTGTACTCCTTCTTCTCCTATTCTGATCTGCAGTTCTGCTGATATTTCATCCTCTCCTGCTGTGTTTCCTTTCTTCCTTCTTTTCAGCATCTCCCTCCTTATTCTTAACACCGGTCCTTCATTTGGGGCTCCATCGCCACTTATTGTTAACCCTATCATGTACACTGAAGAACCCACCGTCCTCCTCCTTCATCTCCTGTATCTGACTCAAATCCTACCCAGCCTTGTTCCTAGTCTTCGCTATTCTAAAACTCCTTCTCTCTCTCCAATTTTACATAAATCTCCTCCAAAACTCGTCCCTGGGCTCCTGCCACTACCCTCTTTGCCTCCTTGTTTGTCTGTCTTCCTCCTTCTCTGATTGGTGCCATGTCTTCATTGCCTCCATCTTAGCCTTCATCATATCAGTAGAAATGTTGCAAAAATAATGTCAGGGAAAAAAATAGAAAAATACTCTTGGATTCTAAGAAAGAGGGACTGGCCTCTCCTGCCTTAACGCCGGTGCTGCTAGAATATCCTCCATCAGGAGTAAGTGGTACAGAAGAAGAGTACGATGAACGACAGCTGGTGTTAGGTTAACACCAAGTGTGACGTGTTCCATTGTTCTAAAGTTCAGAGGCACGTCATGCAGGCCCAGCCGTGTCTCCAGGAGGACCAGCTCGATGGAACGATCACACGCTTCACGACCAAAGCCTCTAGCCGTGTGTGCAGTGGAGCAGATAGCTCAGTAGCAGGTTTCACGGCAAAGAAAAAAAAAATGAAATCATTAAAGAAACACTCGCTACTTCAGCCTACTCTCGATGTGATTTAAACAAAAGCCTTCAAATTTGTTAAAGCCTGGAAAATTATTGCATATGACTTGCATTTTGATAAACACCTGAAAAAAGAGGACAATTTGCATTGGATTTTAGCAGTTCGGTTAACGAGAAGCGATGGCGCCTTTATCTTTGTATGAACTCGATATTGCAGGATTCTTCACACTGAGCGTTCAATTGAGCATTAAAGAAATGTAAGGAGGCGATTAACACAGCGCCTTTCCAGTGGCGTATGAATGATTTTCTTTACCCGCCAGGCGCCGGCTGTAAATAGAACATTTTGTTTACAGGCAACAGTTTCTTATTTAAAATGGGAAATGGGGGCACCTGCATCCACAGAGAGCCACTTTGGGTGGTTTCAGATGCTGTTTGGGGGCCATCTGAAGCCTGCTACTTCTCACATAATCACGGACTAGAGCAGGTTGTATTTTTATTGCTCAGTTTGGTCTTTCTCTGTTCTATATATATGCTCACCGGCCACTTTATTAGGCACACCTTGCTAGTACTGGGTCAGACCCTCTTTTGCCTTGAGAATTTCCTTCATTCTTCATGGCACAGACTCAACAAGGTGCCAGAAACACTCCCGAGGGATTTTGGTCCATATTGACGTGATAGCATCACACATTTGCTGTCAGATTTGTCAACATCCATGATCCATGATGTTTGTCAGGATCCATGATCCATGATGTGAATCTCCCATTCCACCACATCCCAAAGGTGCTCTGTTGGGTTGAGATCTGCTGACTGTGGAGGCCATTTGAGCTCAATGAACTTATTGTCATGATCGAGAAACCAGTTTGAGATGATCTGAGCTTTGTGACATGGCATCCTGGTGGAAGTAGCCATCCGAAGATGGGGACACTGTGGCTATAAGATGGTGGACATGGTCAGCAACAATACTCAGGTAGGCTGTGGTATTTAAACAAGGCTCAGATGGTACTAAGGGGCCCAAAGTGTGCCAGAAAATATCCTCCACACCATCACACCACCATCACCAGCCTTAAACGTTGATGCAAGGTAGGATGGATCCATGCTTTCATTATTGTTGACCCAACCATCCAAATGTTGGAGGAAAAATCGAGACTCTTCAGACCAGGCACCATTTTTCCAATGTTCTATTATCCGATTTTTCTGAGCCCGTGTGAATTGTAGTGAACAATAGAATGATAGACACTTGGAATAAGCGACCAAGTAGTGTGGTAGACAATAAGACTTTAGGGACTTTCAAAACTCGACTTGATGTTTTTTTGGAAGAGATAAGTGGATAGGACTGGCGAGCTTTGTTGTGCTCAATGGCCTGTTCTCATCTGGATTGTTCTTGTGTTCTAATGTAGCCTCAGTTGCCTTTTCTTAGCTGACAGGAGTGGCACCCACTGTGGTCTCCTGCTGCTGTAGCCCACCTGCTCCAAGGTTTAGAAATGTTATGTGTTCAGAGCTGCTCTTCTGCATACCTCGGTTGTAACGAGTACTTATTTGAGTTACCGTTGCCTTTCTATCAGCTTGGACCGGTCTGGCCAGTCTCCACTGGCCCCTGGCATCACCAAGGCATTTTCACCCAGCAAACTGCCACTCACACAACATATCTGATTTGGGCCTACATAGGCCTTTGCCCGCAGGTAGTAGTAGTGGGGGACTGGCTGCATTTGGGTAAGGCTACCTGTAGACAAGCCAGTGAAGGTCTTGTCCTGCTATATGGGACTATTAGGAGGACATCACAACCTCTGATCATCATGTTCGTGATTCCAACTTACAACATTACCTTCCCTAAACAAAAAACAAAACACTTATCTCAGCCACTCAAATGCATTTTGTTAGGCTATTTGGATTTGCCAGTTTAAAAAATAAACAACACTAACTAATCCAATTATTTAGAAGTTCAGAAAACAACAAAATAACTTTATGTAACAAAAACAAAAAGGAATAATAATGTCCATCACTAAAATTCTTTGTCCAACCAATTAAAAAAGAAAAATAATTAAATGGAAATGTTCTAACCGTATAATTGAATCTAATGCTGGAAACAATCAATTTCAATTCATTATATTAAATTCAATTAAACACCAACTAATCAATTAGCATTCATACAATAGAATACCCCAGAAATGAAAATATGACAAAAGACTGGAGATCAATAGTGACTAATCACAAATTTAAGATCTAAACAAACAATTTCGTTTTCCAATAATCCAAGCAACTTTTATTTAATTCAAAGCCTCCAATTAACTCTTTATTCCGATTAATTATAGAAAATCAAGAATTATTATCTAATGTTGTGACACCAACAGGAAACCTAACAATATAAGAAGAATATAAGACATATTTTAAAATCTATTTTAGTATAATGCAAGATATCTATATTTATGAATGTCCTGCATCTGGCATCCGTCTGGTGTCTGTCGGGTGTCCGTCTGGCATCTGGGTGGCGTCTGTCTGGCATCTGTTTGGTGTCTGTCTGGCATCTATCTGGTATCTGTCTGGTGTCTGTTTGGTGTACGTCCAGCGTCTGTCTGGTGTCTGTCTGGCATCTGTTTGGCATCTGTCTAGCATCTATGTGGCGTCTGTCTGGCCTCTGTCTGGTGTCCGTCTGGCATCTGTGTGGCGTCTGTCAGGTGTCCGTCTGGTGTCTGTCTGGTATCTGTCTGGTATCTGTTTGGTGTCCGTCCAGCATCTGTGTGGCGTCTGTCTGGCATCCATCTGGTGTCCGTCCGGCGTCTGTCTGGTGTCTGTTTGGTGTCAATCCATGCCTGGGTGTAACATTGTTATAACAAATACATTCAATATTCTTAGTTTAAAGCATCTTATAAAAAACGTTTAATTAAATTTCTCAGAAATGTAGTAAGCTTACTTACTTGCTTCACAATTTTAACTTTAACAGAGCGTTTACTTACTGGTGCTAAAACAGTTTGCACAATAAAGTAAACATATAGACTGAACTTGCGATGCTTCATTTGACGCACGCTATTCGTAACCACCATGCAATGTTCGCTTTCCCTGTCTCTGTATATAAAACAACAAAATGTCTGCCATCTGTCCACTCCCCAGCGTAGCATATCAAGCCTTCCAGCGTCCATCCGTGCTTGGGAATAATATAGCAGCGGTTGTCTAGAATTCATCACAACAATATCTTTTAAAAAAGTAATTTGTTTGAGTGAATCCCCTCTGTATTTAATAAAACCTAAATTGAATTCTTCTTCGGATGAGGATCGATTAAAAGCTGAGGAACAAGTTAAAAAAATGAAAGGAAGAATGAGAAAAATAAAAATGAGCTAAAAGGTCAATTGAGCAGAGACACCGGAGTGCCGGCTTTGAGGCTAAGGATCTGTGCCTGGTGTTTGGGAATGGGTGGTGCCCCCTAAGGATCCAGAAGGTTGCCAGTTCAAATCCTTGTTACTGCCAAAAGAAATCCCAATCTGCTGGGCCCTTGAGCAAGGCCCCATAACCTGCAATTGCTCCAGGGGTGCAGTACAATGGCTAACCTTGCGCTCTGACCCCCAAGGGGTACACGAAAACCAACAAATTCCTAAAACAAGAAATTGTATAAGGTGAAATAAAGAACAAGAAGCACAAAGAAAGTGGAATGTAAGGACTGGAATGTGTGATGAACAAAGGCAACAAGAAGCACAAAGAAGAGACAAAGTCATCTGACAGTTAATGACCAGACTCCATATAATATTCCAGATCAATCAATGGCTTCTTAGTATTTGTGTCTATGAGTGCCAGGATCACACCTCTGCCAGGATTTGGCCTGAGAATGGTACGGTAGACTCCACAACTACCACATCTATAAAGAGCAGAGGCGACTGGCATTTCTAAAGACAGAGGTGCCCGTGTGGTTTCGAGATCAGGGCTCATCAAGACACCCAACTTGCTGAATAAGTTTACAACTTACCCTTCTTAACATCATCAAGTGTTCCCTCCATTCATTGTCAGTAAACTCTCATTTAAAACCTCGCTCCCACAAGTCTGTGTAGGATGTGTGAAAAGGTGCAATGAATTAAAGGGTTAGCCTAGGAGAGGAGATCACTACAGAGGGCAGGGAAGCAGGCCTTACTCTACTTTAACCACAATGCAGTCCATTTACACCAAGCGCAGCAGAAGTAGGGCTCATTCAATTCTTTGAGACCCGACTCACCTGGGGGTCAGGGTCTGCTTTTAGGGTTGGATCTACCAACAGCGCATTCTTGGTGCTCACCCAGGGGCTGATAACAACAAGCGGACTTATCAGCAACTCCCCCCAGCTCATTTAAATGATCAAGTACCTGCATTGTATTTCAAAATAATCAGGGGGACCTCCCCTCGATGAAATGATTGAGTAATCACAAGTCGAAATGATGAAGGGGGTCCCTCTTTTGCTCGATGTAACTATTTAATATCTGCAAGTTGAAATGATGAAGGGTGACCTCCTCCGACTTGATGAAACAAATGAGTATCAGAGAGTTGAAATGATCACAGGGACCCCCAAGCTCGATGAAACAACTGAGTATTCACAAGTCGAAATGATGAATGGGTCTCCCTTTCACTCGATGAGACTGTCAAATATCTGCAAGTCAAAATGATTACAGGGGACCCCCTTCCACTCGGTGAAATGATCCAGTACCAGCTTGTAGAAATGATCATGTGGGACCCCCTTTCACTTAATAAAAATATGAAGTATCTGCAAGTCAAATAATCACAGGGGACTGCCCCCCTCCAGCTGAATGAGACGGTTACATATTCTGGAGTCAAAATGATGAAGATGGACCACACTCTTTGATGAAATGATCAAGTATCTGCAAGGGAGTCGAAATGATCCTGGGGTCAGTGACCAAGTCTCGTGCCAAATCAAAAGTAAGAAATATGGCACTGCATTGAACGACCCGGTGTCCGGGCACCGCATGATCAGCTTTCCATTATAAGGAGTTAAGTCACCCAGGGGCCTTTGGGGTCTTAATCCGGTCTTATCTGCTTTCCAAACTGAAGTCACCCTGTACATTCGCTGGTATCAAAGCCGGCACCTCTCGGTTCAAGAAGAGTTTTTCGTTCCTGTGTTTGTGGTGTCTTGCACTTGTTTTGTCGTGTTGTATATGGGTGACCTGCACTATGTGTCACGCACCTGACGGGACCGATTGAGTAAGATTTAATGTCAAATCATTGCTGTCTATCTCAAGTAAATTTATGACTGGACAGTCTGGCATCCCAAAGGAGGACGAGGATGACTCCCTACCCGGCTGGGAGTCCACAATGGAAAGATCCCAGGGAAGGAGGCACAACCCGGCCAGGATGATTCACAATACAATACAATACAGTTTATTTCTTGCATAGCCCAAAATCACACAAGGAGTGCCGCAATGGGCTTTAACAGGCCCTGCCTCTTGACAGCCCCTCAAGCCTTGATTCTCTAAGAAGACAAAGAAAAACTCCATGTAGGGAAAAAATGGAAGAAACCTTGGGAAAGGCAATTCAGAAAGAGACCCCTTTTCAGGTAGGTTGGGCGTGTAGTGGGTGTCAAAAAAAAAGGGGGTCAATGCAACACAATACACAGAACAGAACAAATCCTCAATACAGTATAAAAATAAAAATATTACAAGTACAGAGCAGAATTTAACAGTAGATGATGTGATTTGGATTTGTTCAGAGTCCTGGAGACCTCGGCCATCAAGCTGCCTCCCCCCTATTGGCCATTCCACAGCTGGGCCAGCCAATCCGATGAAAGGACCCCTCAACCTGACAATTCCTGTGATCCTCCATCAGGGATGACTTTATCTGAGGCAGGCAGGTGGGCAGTGGCACCAAGTGCCACATTTGATTATTCGAGAAGAGAAACAGAATAGATGAGGGTTAGTAACAAATTAGAACTATCATGTTAGTAATGTTTTATTCAGGATTTCTGTCCTAGTGGGAAAAAAACAAATAATGGATGGACGGGGGAAGATTGAATATTATGAACAGTTTGACCCCATCTCCCAGCATGAGAGATGGTAGTGCTCCACAGATTGGATCTCAGTTTGGACACCCAAAGGGTTAGCTGGGACTTGCAGTGTGATAGGGCAAGCATGGGCACCACAGAAGAATGAACTTCCCTATTTTTCCGATTTACCCAGAATGACTTCTGTTGTGAAATGCCTGGAAAAAGAAAATAATAATAGTACTCATTGTTTACATTTATATAGAGAGCTTTCCTCACTAGTCACAGCACATTTTTATTGTGAGTGGGGAGCCACATCAACCACCAACTAATCACCCTGGATGATGTGACAGTAGCCATTTTTGCACCACATATTAGCTATTAAGTGGGTGAGAATGATAGCCAATTAGAGACAGGGGATGATTTGGGGGCCAGAATGACCAGGCCCATGGAGGGCAATTTAGCCAGAACATCAGGATACACCCTGCTCTTCATAAAGGATGCCCATGGATCTTTTCATGACCATAGAGAGTCAGGAACTCGGTTTTACATCTCATCCAAAGGACAGCTCCATTTTATACAGCACAGTGTCCCCATCAGCGCACTGGGGCATTGGGATCCCACGTTCACACCACAGAGTAAGCGCCCCTGCTGACATCACCCACACCCTCTTTTAGCAGCAACCCAAGCTTTTCCTAAATGGTCTCCCATCCAAGTACCGGCTGGGCCAGAATTTGCTTTCCTCCAGGTGGATGACTTCTTCTGAAGTGCAGGTGGTGTGGCTTTACTTACGTACATAAAAGGGGGTCGTCTCACCTCGAAAGCGAGTCCCAGTCGTGAAGTAGAGGCCCAACGCTCATGAAGGAGGAGCAGAAGATGACAGGAGGCACAATCTGTTTATTTTATGCGGTGCTCGGACCGAGTTAAGGTGCTGCCTATAGAAGAAATATCTATGTTGTGTCTGGCTGCGTTGTGCTGGCTAGTGTTGGGGAATGGGTGGTGCCCCCTAGTGGTCATGATACTAATAGAAGCAGGCCTCTGTCTCTTTAAAAGACTCGCTTATGGTTGAATATCAAATGGCTCAGGAAAAGTCTGCAGCCTGGTATGCTGCGCCGATCGTTCAGGGCAGAGACGAACAAACAAAATCCATCGGCTTCAGCGAAGAACTTGAATTTCTTTTATATGATGAACTGGTGCTTGTCACATTTTTTTTTCTTTTGCTGTTTCTTTATTGGGTGGCATGGTGGCGCAGTGGGTAGCGCTGCTGCCTCACAGTTGGGTGACCTGGGGACCTGGATTCGCTTCCCGGGTCCTCCCTGCGTGGAGTTTGCATGTTCTCCCCGTGTCTGCGTGGGTTTCCTCCCACAGTCCAAAGACATGCTGGTTAGGTGGATTGGCGCTTCTAAATTGGCCCTAGTGTGTGCTTGGTGTGTTTGTGTGTGTCCTGCGGTGGGTTGGCACCCTGTCCGGGATTGGTTCCTGGCCTGTGTTGGCTGGGATTGTCTCCAGCAGACTCCCGTGACCCTGTGTTCGGATTCAGCGGGTTGGAAAATGGATGGATGTTTCGTTATTTTCATTTATTCCTGACTTGCCTCGCACGTTGAAGATCCTCAGTCATGTTTAATGTGTATTAGTTTTGTTTCAGAAAACTTATTATTTTAAATACAATTGCACTGATTACATCTATTTAGTGTGTTTTTCAGCTCAGTTTCCTTTTAGTCTGTAATAATACCTTCACCTGTATTTTATTCTAACTTTATGCCATTGCTAAAATTATACTTTTATTATGCCGATTTTAATAAAAAAAAGGACATAATTGTGTGACTTGTTTAAAGGTGTGAGCTTTTGTAAAGAAATGCTGGACCTTTGCTGCATTTGCTTCATACAGAGGCTACAGATAGACGAAGGTGGAAAACACAAAGATGAATGTCAATGTTCAGGCGATCACGTTATTCCTTCTCTTGATTGAAATAATTGCACAATATTTCTGAAATGACCAAACTGATGTTGATGAGCCAAACATTGTATGCGTGTCCAGGGATTACTTTCAGGGTTCATCAGAGGCATGTCATGCCATTCTGGGAGAAGAGGGGGCGCTCTCGCTAACCGTGTCGTCTCTCTTTCCCTCCACAGCTCTGAGAAGACACTCCCATGAGGGCCGCTGACTCCACCCCTTTCGGTTGGGGAGCCCAATAAGGAGCTGTCAGGAAAGAGGGCTTCTACTGTTGGACTGAGCTGACCGCAGGACGGAGCTCCCTCTGCCCAAGATGCACGCCAAAAGGACGGGCTAACCCTCGCTGATCAAAGCGGTTTTGTTTTCATCTAACACGCATTCCTTTTGTTTTAGTTTTGTTGGAATTAAATGGACAACCCGGCTGGTGTCACAACTTTTCTCATCTCTGGGATCTCATTTCCCTCACTCAATTCCTTTTGGTGACATCGGAGCGTTTCGTGAAGGGACAATCACACAAGCGGACTTGCGCATGTAAAAGGGGATGTTAAGAAATCGGATTCCTGCATTAGTCAGGTGACTCTGTTCACCCCTGGTCATATGTGTGCACGTAGACACACTCATGGCATGTCATTTTCTAACCCACTTAACACCAAAACCAGAACAAACCCTGGTTATAGGGCGCCAGTCCATTGCATGGTGAACACACATACTACAGTACATACACACCACAGCCAATTTAGCATCACCCAATTCACCCAACCTGTGTGTGTTTAGACTGTGGGAGGAAACCAGAACACCTGTAGGGAAATCGATGCAGAAATGCGGGAGAACATCTACCATCATTTCATTTCATCACTTGCCGTTTTCATGGACCTTCACTAGTGTGTGGTTTTTGTTAGTGGTTTGTTATTGTTGAATTTGTGTTTATTGTACATCGCCGTAAGGGGAACTGGGGAGGGATCGATGTAGTATTGTCTATACAGGGGGTCTTCAACGTTACAACGTCTCGACATACGACGTTTCGAGTTTACAACACTTGCTCACATAAAACTTAAAAAAATTGAGACGAGCTGAGTGTTTCGGCTTACTTACAGACTACGCGGGCGAACTAGGTTTGGTTGCGCGCAGTGGAAGAATACACAGTAATGCGGTGTATGAGTGAAGGAGTTGGCAAACTAGTTTGGTTTGTGCGTGGAGGAAGTGTTCTGTTTGTGTTGCATTTGTTTGCCGACTTTTTTGGCCCTTATCATGGCTCCTAAACGAAAGTCCGAGTCTTCAGATGGCCAGTGCTTTGAAGAGGAGGAAAAGCCATCACGATGGACGTGAAATTAGACATTGTAAAGAGATCAGAAGGATTTTTTCTGTTATTACGGTATAGTGTACAGTACAGCAGATAGATAGATAGATAGATAGATAGATAGATAGATAGATAGATAGATAGATAGATAGATAGATAGATAGATAGATAGATAGATAGATAGATAGATAGATAGATACTTTATTAATCCCAAGGGGAAATTCCCATACTCCAGCAGCAGCATACTGATAATAACAATATTAAATTAAAGAGTGATAACAATGCAGGTATACAGACAGACAATAACTTTGTATAATGTTAACGTTTACCCCCCACGGGTGGAATCGAAGAGTCGCATAGTGTGGTGGAGCAGGATGGTGACAGCAGTCTGTCGCTGAAGCTGCTCCTCTGTCTGGAGATGATCCTGTTCAGTGGATTCTCCATGATTGACAGGAGTCTGCTCAGCACTCGTCGCTCTGCCACGGATCTCAAACTGTCCAGCTCCATGCCTACAATAGAGCCTGCCTTCCTCACCAGTTTGTCCAGGCGTGAGGCGTCCCCCTCTCTTTATGTTGCCTCCCTAGCACACCCATTGCATAGAAGAGGGCGCTCGCCCACAACCGCTTCTGATCACGAAACATCTGCAGCATCTTATTACAGATGTTGAAGGACACCAGCCTTCCTAATGAAGTATAGTCGACTCTGTCTGCTCTGGCACAGAGCATCAGTGTTGGCAGTCAGTCCAGTTTATCGTCCAGCTGCAACTCCCAGGTATTTATAGGTCCTGCACATCTGCACACAGTCACCTCTGATGATCACGGAGTCCATGAGGGGCCTGGCCCTCCCTAAAAATTCACCACCAGCTCCCTGGGTTTCTGCTGGTGTTCAGGTTTATGTGGTTTGAGTCGCACCATATTAACAAAGTCCTTGATGAGGTTCTGTACTCCTCCTCCTGCCCATTCCTGATGCAGCCCACCATAGCCAGTGTCATCAGTGAACTTTTGCATGTGGCAGGACTCATATTTTGGTCCTTTTCCTTTATCTGTGGCTTAGTTGTGTTTTTATATTCTAGATTATGATTTTGCAAATGTGTTAGGACAGGTAAGTGACTTAGGCTAGGGTGTGTTTCGACTTATACCAAAGTTCAGGTTACATCACTATTGTAGGAACGGAACTGTGTCGGGCCCCCTGTATTCCATTTATTATTGTTTAATACATTCTTTAATTGTTGTTTTATTACAAGTTGCTTTTTTGTCTCTGCGACGGGAGTGTGTGCAGGTTGGGCCAAGACTGGGTGCGGCCCTGGAATCTCCATTAAAAAAATAAATAAATCATTGTCTTATCAACGGTGTTAATCTTAGCAGCACAGGGCTGCTACAAAGTTTTACTTCACACAAAGAACTGCAGACATCTGGAATAAGTGACCAAGCTGTGAGGTGGACAGCAGAACTTTAGGGACCTTCACATCTCAACTTGGTGTTATTTTGGACAAATTTGTTATTTTTTTGGGTGTTTGGAAAACTGTATTAAAATAGAAATTATCTTGGGAGGATGGGACTGATGAACTTGTTGGGCTGCTCGACTGCTCTGATGTTCTAGTGATACAGTGAATTGACAAAGTCGTCAGATCCCTTCACTTTCTGCACACTTCATTATGTTCACAATTTCATTTTAAATGAATAAATTTGCTAATCAATCGACACTCAAAAACCCAGAATAACAAATTAAAGCATGTTTTCGGAATGGTCTGCAAATTGATTCAAAATCAAAAACTGAAATTTCGGATTCCTAGAAGTATTCAGACTGTGAATCAATACTTTGGTAGCAATTCCATCTCATAGTCTTCTTGGTAATTCTCTGCACACCGGAATTTGGGCAATTGATCCCATTCTTCCTGGCAGATCCTCTCACGTTTGGCTAAATTGGATGAGAAGTGTCTGTGAACTGCTGTCTTCAGGTCTCTCCAGACATGTTAGCTGGGCTAGTTAAGGACATTCGGACACTCGTCCTGAAGCCACTGCAGCATTGTCCTCTGGCTCTATACTTCGAGTCATCGAAGGGTCAGCACATTCTAAGGTGGCTTGCGCTCTGCAGTGGGTTTTCTTCAAGGACCTCTCTGTACTTGGTTGCATTCATCCTTTCCTCAGTTCTGGCCAGTCTCCCTATCCCTCCCCTGCACATCCATAAGCATGATGTTGCCACACCATGCTTCACCATAGGGATAAGCAGTAGGCAGGTGATGATCATTTCCTGGTCTTCTCGAGACATGACACTATTCTTAGTCTCATCAGACCAGAGAGTCTTGTTTCTCATAGTCAGACAGTCCTTTAGGTGCCTTCTTGCAAATTTCAAACAGACTTCCATGTGAAACCTCTGTCTGACCACTTAGTCATGAAGCCCAGGCTGGCTCTGCTTCACCATAGGGATAATATTGGGCAGATGATGAGCAGTGCCTGGTCTTCACCAGATGTAGTGTTTGGACTTCTGCCCAAATAGTTCAACTTTTATCTCATCAGACCAGAGAATTTCTGCCCTCATGCTTTCAGAGCCCCTTAAATGGTGAGAGTCCACCATGGCTTTTACTCAAGAATGATTCAGCCATTAAACACCTGACTGATGGCGTGCTGCTAAGATGTTTGTCCTACCAACAGGTTTTCCCATCTCAGGAGCTCTATTAGAGTAACCATTGGGTTTTTTGGTCACCTCCCTGGCCAAGGTGCTTTAAGCCTGGTTTCTCAGTTTGGCCAAATGGTCAACTCTAGGAAGAGTCCTGGTGGTTCGAAACCTCTTCCATTTCACAATTCTTAAGGCTACTGTGCCCCTGAGGACATTCAAAACCATACAAATGGTCCAGTCCCCTTACCTCACAACAATCTGATCACAGAGGTCTACAGAGAGCTCCGTGGACTTCATGGGTTGGTTTTTGTCCTGACGTGAATTGTGAATTGTAGGACCCTTCTGTACACCACAGGTAATACATCTGCCATTCTAAATGATGTCCTGTCAATTCCGTTTGCCACAGGTGGACTGCAGTCCAGTTCCAGAAACATCTCAAGAAGAATGAAAGCAAACAGCAGACACCTGAGTATAATATATGGGGTGCCAAAGCAAAGGGTCTGAATACCTCAAGAAAGGAGAGTTTCAGGTTTTGATTTTTGATAAATTTGCAAACCTTTCTGAGAACATGTCTGCACTTTATGGGTTATCGAGTGTAAGCTGATAGACAAAAATGGCCAAATGTATCCATTTAGAATTAAATCAACAGCTTAATAATGTTGTAATCCTGTATTGTGAGGGAGCATCAGTTATGGTACTACGGCCATGTGGCGCATTTCCCCGAGTGTGATCCAGCTTGTAAGATCCTCATTGTTGGGGCACCCCAAGTGGCTGGACCAGACCAAGGGGTCGCCCACGTAACACCTGGCTGCGGCAGATAGAGGGTCATTTCCGGAGGGTGGGGACTTGGATCGCGTGTCTGCCTGAGGGCGTTGCAAACTGGGATCCCGAGTTGTTTCATTGTGTAGTGGGTGCGTCAACGCTCTGTACCAGTGCCATGCTCCCCCAACTTGACTTGACTTGACTCTAATAATGTGTGGAGAAAGTGAAGGGGTTCTGAAGACCTTGTGAATGGACTATCCCTACGAGTTGTTATATTAAGAATTTGTGAGTGGCACTGCCACATCACAGGTCCAGCGTCCCATTGTAAATTCCTGTGGCTGTCCAACATTCTTGTGGGGTCTGCATGTTCTCCTTGTGTACTTTTTCCTGAGTCGTTCAGTTTTCCCTCCCAGAGCCCCAAAGTCTCTAATTTGGCACTGTGAGTGTGTTTGGGACCTGTGATGGACTTCTACCCTATCCAGTGCTGTTGGTCCTGAGCCCTTTACAGTTGTGATTCGATTAAGTGAATGGACTGGTGGATTGTTCCTGCCCTGTGCCAGATGCTTGCTAGGACAGGCATGAGCTTTCCCTGCTGGCCTTCCCTTTATAGACGGGTATTGAAAAATGAATGGATGAATGGACTGGAGAATGTTAGGTAATGCGGCCTACAGAATAATGTCAGCCATTCCAAAAGAGCCGTCCCATAATTATAGGAGGATGGATTTTAACAGAACAAGGAAATGCACTGAAAATTGGACAGCAATGCACTGCATTATCCTGAAGGATGAAAATGGAGAAAAAAGAACGGATAAAATGAAGATGGGCATTTCTTTCCTTTGTTTACTTTGTTCCCAAAAAAGGACGAACAATGTCCCTCAGTGGACAGGAGAACTTCTAAATGTTGAAATGCATTTAATGGAAATGGAAATTAATAAGCCTCCAGCCGAATTGTCTGACAGTGCTGTGTGTGTCTTTACTGTCAGCACATGTGGATAACACGGCAAAGCCAACGCTGTGGGCACCCCGGGTAAGGCGTGGGTATTCACATGCCATCCGGTTGCACCCCCATCCTGCCAGTTCGGCGCACACACACACACACACACACATGCACACACACGCACACACACACACACACGACTACCCGGCATCCTGCTGCTTCTCTTAAATGATTTCTGGTCGACACAACTTTGGTTTCAGCATTTTAATATCCCCATGGAAACACAGAAGGCCCATCGAGTTTGGTTAATGACTTGAAGCTTGAAGCGCCGGAGCTCCTTCACGTGCTCTGCTGGATTGTTTATTCCAGAAAATGAGACGACATGAAAAGCAAGTGCGGTCGCGGGTCATGAGTCTACACTGGTAACCTGCAAGAACATGGCATGTATAGCGCCTTTCTTTTGCTTATCGTTTCTGTAGATCTGCAACTTGCTTTAAACATACTGTACAGAACGCCTGCAACATTTACAAACCTACAGAATTTGAGCTAAAGAAATCTGAAGAGTTGCACCACAAGCAAAGGCACGAGACGTCAGATGTAATTATTATCGACCAGACGCTTCCCAGGTGAGTTCACACCTGTGTGTCACAGCTGATGTTAGCCTGACAGGACATCAGAATTGAGATTCACAGTCACACATGTGAGGGGCTTCATACCTCACCTCAGGAAATGTGGAGCAGGAAAATGGGACCCTAGCATCACCACGGCACTGGAGCAGAAGGCAGAAATGAAGGTGACCCAGTATGTGAGTGACTGGGCAGAGCACTTGAGTGATAAGGACACACAGACGACACCTAGAGGTGCGGGGGCTGAGCATTCATTGGAGATGTGCATGCGATGTGCATGAGCCAAGAAAGGGGCTACATAATCACTAAAAGCAT
Organism: Erpetoichthys calabaricus; assembly: GCF_900747795.2. NCBI lineage: Eukaryota > Metazoa > Chordata > Cladistia > Polypteriformes > Polypteridae > Erpetoichthys > Erpetoichthys calabaricus. The sequence goes on along the minus strand of NC_041409.2, from coordinate 101,442,751 downwards.
TATATAATGGAGCGATAGAGAAGAAAGGATTATATAATGGAGAGAGAAAGATAAAGGGCCGTATCTAATAAAGAGACAAATATGACAGGCACTATATAAAAGCAGGGAAAAGCATTATATAACAAACACAGAGAAATGGATAAGTAAGAAAGGCATGTATTATAATAAATACACCGAGAAAGCACCATATAATAGATAGATGAGAAATGCACGACATATTAGACAAATATCTATACATATACAGATAGATGTTACAGGCACTATCCAATAAATAGGAAGTATATATATAACATAGATAGATAAATGGATCAATAGGAAAGACACGTATAATATGTATTAAATATGTTTATTAAAATAAATACAGAGTTAGGAAAGGCACTATGTAATAGATAGATAGATAGATAGATAGATAGATAGATAGATAGATAGATAGATAGATAGATAGATAGATAGATAGATAGATAGATAGATAGATAGATTTGGTATAGTAGGCAGGATTAGAAAGATAGATAGATAGATAGATAGACACTATATAATAATACATGAATAAATTAAAGGCACTATATATAGATACATAGATGGAAAAGACACTAAATAATAAATAGATATTTTGGTATTTAGAGAGCATCTCAGACCCCCAAATGCCAGACACAACTTCACTGCAACAGTCCAGGGTTCAGATATTTAGGTAGTCGTGTCTTAGGATTTTTCCACAACCATAAGGAATAAAATACAGGTCCATGACAAACAGATAGCCAGGAAATCCTGCCAACTACACTAGCTGGGACTAGTAAAGGGTGTTTCAGAGTCCAAATCCCCAGATACACCCACAAATAGGTTTGTCTTGTGTTCCAGAGACGTTTTTTTTTTTAACCAGTATCTTCACAGGTTTTCTTTTATAGCTCAATACAGAATTCTTCCTTCTCCAGTCCTCTCAGGTGAGCTTTGTCCTCCTCCATATTCAAATCCAATACCTTGAGTGAGGTGCGGCAGCTGGAGTACTGTTGGGGCCACAATATTATACCAAGATAGCACTTTCAGGTCAGGGGAAGTGCCTCTGAATCAGAAAACCTACTTTCAGCATCCCCCCGAGATAGCTTCCACCGCACCCAGCAGGACTGTCGATCATGACTACAGTTCCCAGGTCACCCTGCAGGTGTGTGCATGGGTAATTCAACCAAGGGATGATGCCACCTAACAAATTGGGGAAGCACTCTCCCTCCGTCCTTCCATTACGCAGTTCCATCCCGGAAAGGGAATACAGGCACAACAATCCATGTCCTTTGTCTGTTATATGGGGTCCTTCAGGTAGACAAGGGGATCTTCAACAAGGTCAGGAAGAGGGTCCACCCCTGCCTTGGTTTATAGTAGATATGAAAGGCAGTATGTTATAGATAGATAGATAGATAGATAGATAGATAGATAGATAGATAGATAGATAGATAGATAGATAGATAGATAGATAGATAGATAGATAGATAGATAGATAGATAGATAGATAGATAGATAGATAGATAGATAGATAGATAGATAGATAGATAGATAGATTAGGACATTTTCCAAAGTTCTCCACAGCGCTCTTCACAATTCTCCTCAGACTGATGAATGTCGTCTCCAATTGTGGATTTTCTTCAGAACTGCAAGCTGTAAACACAACAAAGTGCTGAACTAAAGCTTGGCACACAATGCTGCCTGACGGCTCAATTCAATGTAGCAGTTGGAAAGAAGGCAAGTGATATTTGTGTTGTGGTTTACATGACACGCTACAAAGGCAGTATGATGATTATATAAATTTCTCATTTATTACATCCATTCAAGTTTCTTTAGCACCAGAGCATCTGATTTCTGTTTTCACCCCAGACTGAGCGAGTTCTTTTGTGTGCGATATGGAAATGAGGCTTAAATGTGATAAAGTCAGATTGGCGACCGCGTTCCGAGTGATCAGGATCCTGCAGTCCTAATAACAAAGCACTGTGCTGGCTTCAAGACCGGGGCTCCCACGCCTACAGTGATGAGGTTCCTGAGTGATTATCGCCCGCTGGCCCTGACCCCGATTGTTATGAAGTGCTTTGTGTGACTTGTCCTCAGACACATTAAGAGCAATTGGCCCAATACCAGTTCGCTTACAGGGCAAACTGGTCAACTGAGGATGCTGCCTCACTTGTGTCTCAACTGCCCTTTCACGCCTGGAGCAGAGGGACGTCTATGTGAGGATGCTGTTTATAGACTACAGCTCTGCTTTCAACACCATTGCCTCCAACAAGCTGGCTATCAAATTAAACAACTGGGTCTCAAATCTTACCTGTGCAACAGGAATTTGGATTTTCTCACTAACCGACTAGAAGCTGTGCGCATGGCTAAGCACCTCTCTTCAGCCATAATACTGAACATTGGGGTTCTGCAGGGCTGTGTGCTGAGCCCTCTCCTTTCCTCCCACTGCACAAACAACTGCAAATCTACCCAGGATATTAACATCATAATAAAGTTTGCAGACAACACTACTGTGATAGGCCTGACCTCCAATAATGACGGAGCTGCCTATAGAGGAGAGGTCAAGAAAGAACAACACTCCTGCACTCAATTCCAAGAAAACAAAAGAACTGATTTTGGACTTCAGAAGACTGAACTACAGCTGTTACCATCCCATCAGCATTAATGGCGAGAGGGTGCAGACAGTCCAGAGTTTCAGATTCTTGGGAGCCCACATCAGCCAGGACCTGCCATGGACAACAAACATGACAGCAATGGCCAAGAAAGGCTTCACTTTATGAGGAGCCTGGAGAAAGCACAACTCCCACAACAGCTGTTGGTTAACTTCTACAGATGCGCCATAGACTCTGACATCATGTTCTCTGGTTGAACCTCTGAAAACAGAAAGACCCTCCAGCGTATCATTAAAATGGCTCAGAGAATTACTGGCACTCGGCTACCATCACTGGAAGACATCCTCGCTACCTACTGCAGCAGAAATGCAAAGACAATTGGTAAAGATCCAACCCACCACGGCCATAACAGTTTTACACCTCTGCACTGGGGTAGGAGCCCTGCATGCCCGCATTACCAGGATGAAGAACAGCGTTTACCCCAAAACAATCAGCCAATGAAATTCACAGCAATCACTTCCCCTTCCTATAACAGAGACCACCAGTGGCTGAACTGATCATGTGCATCAACTACACATAGTCACATACGTATGCATGACCCATGTTGAACTCTTGACCATGGCACTGACTGCAATCTTCATATACACACCTGCAGAGTGACCTGGGAACTGTAGTCATGATGGACAGTCCTGCTGGGTGCTGTGGAAGCTATCTTGGAGGGATTCTGAGAGTGGGTCTCCCCATTCAGAGGGGTTTCACCTGACCAGAAAGTGCTATCTTGGTAAAATGTTGTGGCCCCAAAAATACTCTAAAGCTGCCTCACCTCACTCAGGGTATTTGAGTTGTAAATGGAGGGGGACAAAGCTCACCCGAAAGAATGGAGAAGAAAGAATTGTGTATTGAGTTATAAACGAAAACCTGTGAAGATACTGGTTAAAAAAAAGGGTCCTTGGAAAACAAGACAAACATATTTGGGGGTGCATCTGGGGTTTGGACTCTTAAACACCCTTTACCCTTTGTGGAAAAATTCTAAGACACAACTACCTAAATATCTGAACCCAGGGCTGCTGTAGTGAAGTCTTTTATATAGTGCCTTTCATCTATCTATCTATCTATCTATCTATCTATCTATCTATCTATCTATCTATCTATCTATCTATCTATCTATCTATCTATCTATCTATCTATCTATCTATCTATCTATCTATCTATCTAGGGCAGAGTGGTGGCTCTGAGGCTAAGGATCTGTGCTGGTATCCCAAAGGTTGCAGGTTTGAATCCCCGTCACTGCCAAAAAGAGATCCTACTCTGCTGGACCCTTGAGCAAGACCCTTAACCTGTAATTGCTCCAGGGGTGCTGTACAATGGCTGACCATGCACTCTGACCACAAGGATTATGTGAAAACTAACAAATTCCTAATACGAGAAATTGCATAAGGTGAAATAAAGAACAAAAAAAAATCTATCTATCTTATTTCATCCTGCCAACTACACTATCTATCTATCTATCTATCTATCTATCTATCTATCTATCTATCTATCTATCTATCTATCTATCTATCTACCTTCCTTTACATTCACTCTGTTTCTCATAGTTTAATGTTTACTTTTAAATTTGTGCTTCTTGTAGTTTTATGTTTACTGTTGTATGCCTTTGTCTAAGGTATCTATTGGTTTGCTCCAAGCAATACTGCGTGTTATTGTACAGTGACAATAAAGGTATCTTACATTTTACATCTAGAAGGACGATAAAGTCAAACAGTTTTTCTTGTATATAGTGCCTTTCCACAATGGACACCACCCAAGGTGCTTTACACATGCGGTTGTATCCTTTTTTTTTTTTTTTTGGTAACCTGGCAGAGTGACTGACTGAGGATCACACTGGGATTGGCAGGTGGTGACTCAGCTGGCAGCTTTGGGGTATAAAGTCCAATGCCGCATTTTCTTTTAGAACCCATGGCCTTCAGGTAGAACCTTCAGGTTCATGAACTTTTCAGACTGTCAGTATACTCACAACAACTCAGAAATCCAGTGTTTAATGTGAAGGGCGCCACATACAATTTACAGCAGTGGTGTTTACTGCATTACGTGCCAGTAGGGCTCAGCCTTACTAGGTGTGTTGCAAAATAAGCCATAAGCTTCCCCCAGTTGTTTAACTTATAAAAATATTTGGAACAACACTCAGCATTGTCCTCTTAACCAGTTGTCTCCCATTTTCTGTAATATGCTCAATGTCATTACTTATCTAGTAAAATCGTCCTTCTTGTACTTTTGCGCTGTCAGTCTGTTTCCAGCCTAGTGGTGTACCAATTGGCCCTGCAGTGTTCTCAATACCCTTGGCTGTGTCTATGCATGTGAGTTTGAAGGTAAGAGCTTGACATTAAAATGAGGAACACCTGTTTATTAATGCTTGTGTTCCTAGTTTGAACTTTTCCTAGTCAAGGCCTTGCAGCACACGCACCAGTGAAAAGGCACACAACACCCAGATGCATTTGATCCCTTAAAAGTAGCCACAATAAATTGAAAATGAGGAAAGAAAGCAAACGGATATTGTCAGTATTGTCCTGTTGTGCTTAAAATCAGCTCTAAACTTAACTGGATGCCAGTGTATGGACTCAAGGACAGGAGTTATGTTGGGCAGACTTTGTACCAAGTCAGACTTTCACCAAGAAAAAGTGAAATTTTAATGAAACACATATTTTTCCATACAAAGTGCATCACAATTACTGCAACACTCATCATTTTACACGCTGCCAATGAACTGTAAAAACTATAAAAACTACTGCACAATCTATTATTCGATGTACAAGGTGCAATTGATGGCATTGCTAAAATTCAGTAAATCACCGACTGCACTTGAACTGGCTGCACTCAAGCACACAGAGGCCAACGCTGACCCTCACAGGGTAGTCTAGTGTGGTGGCTCAATCCTAGGGACAGTGATGCTGATTCACTAGGGGGCGCCAGTGGTCAACGAATGTACGGAATGGATTGATCAGCTCTGGAGTGCTGGCAAATTGCACTGGGAACCGAATATAGCTGGTTACAGTGGTTTAAGGGTTAATTAACTGTGTCAGTGAGTTAAAGGAGTTGATTGATGAGAACCACCAAAACGGAGGTAATGATGAGACCACAAGAACATTGGGTCACTTCTTAACTCATTAGTTTGACTGAATGGGCACATAACTTTTGCGTTATCTTTGACACCCTGTCTGATTTTTAAAACACACATTACAACTCTTATCTGAAGCCTGTCTTTGCCAAATGAAAATTTGGAATGTTAGGCCATTTTCTAAACATGGTGGATCATTCATTAATTTATTTCTAAAAGGACTGGTCACTACAATGTGTTGTTCGTGGGTTGCGCAAACCGTTCTACAAGCAGCTTTTGATTTCATTCAGAATGTTAATGCAGGTTCAGAAGTAGAACTAGAAAGTACAACCACATAACCCCTGTGCTTGAGTCGCTGCACTGGCTTCCAGTTAAGCATAGAGCTCATTTCAACAACCCTCCTTCTCACTTATAGAGCTAGAAATATTAGAAGCCTTATTTATTTATCTGAATTTATCTTTTCATATAAACCAGAGGGCATTTTAAGACCTCAAGATGCTCATCTACTTAAGACTGCAAAAAATAATAAAAAAAAAAACAAAACAGTGAGGTGTCAAACTTTTAGCTACAGAGCCCCAAAGCTGTGGACTGAGCTGCCTACTTATAGTATTTAAGAAATGGTCCTTCTGTCTCAACTTTTAAATCACGCTGAAGACTTTCTGTTGTGTATCTGTTTAAAGCTGGGTGAGTTTTATGTTAATTTTAAATTACTGTTTTTCATCTCAATATTACATTTTTTTTTACTTCATGTGTGATTTTGCAATGGTGTACTGTCCCTTTATGTATTTAGGTTCACCTGTTCTTTATGGGTGGAGCCCCTGGAGGCAGGGCCTCGTCTGACATCATTACTGTTGAGCCCTCCCCTCAGGCTGTTTAAATTGGTGGAAAAGGCTCGGGCGTTAGGAATCATTCATTTGTTTGATATTTTTCAGTGGGTGTCACTATTTTTTGATAGATTTTTTTGTGACATCTTGATTTTGTTTTAAGGATAATGATTTCAGGACTGTGGATATGGATTTTTTTAACTAGGACTGCCTTTTAGGCAACTTCTATGTGCCACCATTTGTTCTTTTAACTTTATATATATATATTTTTAATCATTCAGTCATGAAGATGATATATTTGCTCTTTCACTACAAGCTCACTACTCACCGACCACTTTGATAGGTACACCTGTTCAACTGCTTGTTAACACAAATATCTAAGCAGCCAATCACATGGCAGCAACTCAATGCATTTTGGCCTGTAGACCTTGTCAGGAGGACCTGCTGAAGTTCAAACCGAGCATCAGAATGAGGAAGAAAGGTGACTGAAGTGACTTTGAACGTGTCCTAGTCGTTGGTGCCAGACAGGCTGCTCTGAGTGTTTCAGAAACTGCTGATCTACTGGAATTTTCACACACAACAATCTCTAGGGTTTATAGAGAATGATCTGAAAAAGGAAAATATCCAGTGAGTGGCAGTTTTCTGGGCGGTAAGGCCTTGTTGATGCCAGGGGTGGGAAGAGAATGGCCAGACTGGTCTGAGCTGATAGAAAGGCAACAGGAACTGAAATAAGCACTTGTTACAACCGAGGTGTGCAGAAGAGCAGCTCTGAACACACAACACGTCGAACCTTGAAGCAGGTGGGCCACAGCAGCAGGAGACCACACCGGGTGACACTCCTATCAGCTGACAACAGGCAATTGAGGCTATAATTCACACAGGCTCACCATAATTGGACAATAGGAGATTCAGAAAACGTCACCTGGTCAGCTGAGTCTCAATTTCTGCTCTGACATTCAGATGCCGGTGTCAACAACATGAAATCACGGATCCATCCTGCCTTGTATCAATGGTTCAGGCTGGTGCTGGTGGTGGTGTGATAATGGGTGGGATATTTTCTTGGCATCATTTTGGGCCCCTTAGTACCACCTAATGCCACAGCCTACCTGAGTATTGCTGATAACTATGCCCATCCCTTTATGACCACAGTGTCCCCATCTTCTGATGGCTCCTTCCAGAAGGATAACGCCCCATGTCACAAAGCTCAGGTGGTTTATTGAACACGACAGTGAGTTCACTGGACTCAAATGGTCTCCACAGTCAGCAGATCTCAATCCAATAAAGCACCTTTGGGATGTTGTGGAACAAGAGATTCGCAAAACATGGATGTGCAGCCGCAGTGAGATGACTAGAGAGGAGGCTGGAGACGTCCTGGGTGGGGAGAGGGAGAGTAAGAGAAGAATGTGGTGTGTTTTTCTGTTGCTCAGGTTCAAACTTTCTACTCCTGTCTGTTGTAATGGAAACCGGGCACCAGTGAGCCCCAAATACAAAGACACAATCACAGTCCTGGGTTCTAATATCAAATAATTTATTGCAAAAGTACCTCCATAAGGCACCAAGCAGAAGTTATCTCACTGCCAAAATCCACCTGTCTCCTCTCACCACCGCACTGCCCTCCTCCAGTTGAGTGATGCTGTCCATCCTCCCAGCTCCGACTCGCCAGAATATGAGAGTGAGGTCCCTTTTATTGAGGGCCCAGGAGTCCTTCTGCTGCCAGGGCTTACTGCCCTTTGGAAACACTTCTGAGTCACACAGAAGTCCCGTATAATAGGGTGTATATCTCCCTGCAGCACCCTCTTGCAGCATGCATGGGCCCCAGCAGGGCTGTACTGCCGGACTACAATTCCCAGCATTCCACACTGGATCACGAATGGGTGCCAATATAGAGGGATGATGCCATCTAGTGCCTTGGGAATAAACACCCCTCATAAACAGTCATTCCCTGTCCTTCTCTTCTTTTGTCCTGTCCAGGGAAGGTACTTGAGCCATATCTGGTTGTGACGCCTGTCCATTTGCCTGGGGCCTTCTGTCCGGGTAAGGAATCTTCTTCTCTGTCCAGGCTGTCAATCCATTCACATGAGGATTCCCCTTTCCCCTTCTTTGGCCAAGATGCCTGACTGACTCCTTGAAGCCTTCCGTCCGGGCAAGGAACAATTCCCCTTCCTGGTCGGGATGCCCGTCCAACCTGTGTGGCACTTACACTGTTTAAACATTGGTATGTCCTTAAGGGTACTTACAGCATTGTGTGATTAGTGATTTGTAAAGTTTGCATTTGTACCTCCTTGTGAACCTGTGACAGCACTCAGTGACAAGCACTGGACTTCTGTGTAATTTCTTTGACTTCCTCAACTCTCCATGTTCCCCTTTTCCTTCTCGTTCCCTGTTATTTGTTATTATCTATTTTTGGTTGCTTATGTGATTACCCTGGGGCAGGTGGACTGGTCGAAGAGCCCACCATTGTGACAGCCCAGTTTTGGGATGAGCTTATGAATGCTGGCCTCCATTTCTTGTAACACTCCATCTTGTGTAACGTTTACCCTGATCTCGTATTTTGTTTTCTTCCCGGCCACCCCAGACTCCAGACGAGGCCGGACCCTCTGAAATCCGAACATTCGTCTCTCTGGTATCACATTTTCCATACGGCAAGAAGTGAACTGGCACGCCATTTGTATCTTGGCAGCCCTGCTTCTGCTTCTTATTTACATCTTTTGCTGAAGAGAAATGTAATTTTCCATTTTTGGCACTTTGCGTTACGGTTGTCATTGCATGAAAATGACGCAGCTGAAATCCGTCAGCATTTTGGCAGCGAACGTCGCCTGTGTTACAAAACAGCTGCCTTTAGCTGCACTCTCCGTTTTCTGAGTTGACACTGAAGCTGCTCAAAGGTGAGAACGCTGTTTCATTTTGGTACTAAATGGACTTTATGAAAGTGCAATGGGAATGTCGTGACTCTCCACTGGGCTCACACAGGCCTCTTGCACCCTTTAACCAGGCCATGGACTTGGTTCTTTATCACTTTGTCCTGAACACCATTTTACCATCTGATCACACAGAGGACGTGGCCTTTCTGGAGACATCACTGACCGACCGACTGACCTCGCTGGAGCGATTCAATTCAGAGGCACCCAGTTTGGGTTTGCATGTGCCCTGGCAGAAAGCAGAAACTGCAGAGTTTAGGAATTGGGAACAACACAGGTGACATCATCATCATCATCATCATCATCTGAGAGTTCACATACCTGGGAAGGGTATGGAGTTCTGACAGCAGCAGCTCTTTGAATTGGCCTTGTCTGAGATGTTGGAGATGCTGTGTTCACTACAGAAACTCTGGTGCCGGAAGACCATTGAGATCAACAAGCAGACCAGAACATCAATCAGTCTTCCATTGTGCCAATCCTGTTCTATCCTGATGGCATGGAGACCACGCTGACCCTCAACACGGCAAAGCCAATGCCAGATACTACGACTTTATTGGTGTGACTTCATGCAAAGTCCTCTTCTGCACTTCCCTGAAACCCATCAAGGATACCATTGCCAGCGTCCTCCCACAGGCTGATGAAAGACCTCCAAGTTACCCCCCATCAGACTGGGATGCAGGTGACCAAACAGAATGGGAACTTTGCTATCAACTGCAGCCATACACGATTGACACTATAGACCTCTGTTGTCCATGAGTGACAATGAATGATGTTTCGCTGTAGACCATAAAGACTGAAAGATGCGATAACCTATGCTAGTTCCTCCATCACTGGAAGGTCTTACACAACAAGGCCATGGAGAAGCTTCAGTGTGATGCATGGTGGTGCCCGTTTGGAACAGCGGGTTTTTCAAAGAGTATAAAAGTATCCTTCAAGGCCGTTGAGTCTACCATCCAAAAAGGTTTACAATCTTATCCATCCATTTTCTGAGTAAGAGCTTAATCTGGACCAGGGTCCTTGGAGCCAAACACAAGGATGAAAGGATGATGATGGTAAGGCCCTGAAGAATCCATTTCAGCCTGGAGGTTAAACGTGAGAGTTTGGTGGCTGGCATCGAGTGCTTTTATAGATAGCAATGTGATGGCCGCAATGAGACAAGCAGAGAAAAAGTGGTGCGGCCAGAAGAAAATGAATTAGAAATGGCAGCCGAGCTTAGTTTGAACAAATCTAGGAATCCTTTTAACCAGACAGTCAAAGAAGAAAGTGCACATCAACAAGGAAAGTTTACCTTTTATCCCATCTCAGAGGACAGGAAGTGGACAGCACTGACCTTTATATTGTTGTGGTGGTGACATCAGTCACACTTCTGGTCATTTCAAAAGTGACGCAGCAGCCAAAATTCCATGAAATGGCAGTCGTCCACAAAATGGCAGCCGTCCACAAAAAACAATTGTTTCGACTCAACAAAAGTCAGAGAAAAATGTAAAAAAATAAACAGGGGCAGGAGATGAAGCAAAGTCAAAAATACACGCTAGTGATGATATTTGGTTCGAGGAGGTCCAGCTTCCTGCGTCCACCCGTGGCACTTGGTCATAGAGGTTTGTTCCTTTTAAAGTTCCCCTGGCTGATGCCACCAGCATTCTCGGCTTGGAATGATTCATTATTAGAGCGTTGGTACCACGGTGAGTCGTTTCTGTTCTTCACTTAATCCACTTTTACCGTGATGATGCTATACAGTAACGTGGATGTGACGTCTTTGGAGTGACAGTGTGAAGCTCACGCGTCCATTTCCAGAGTATCTGAGATTAGGCGAAGAGCAGAGTTAGTGTTTGCTTCTTTTTCACTAGAAACATTTCCTGTAAATAAATTTCGTTTTGCACTAAGAACTTTGGTTTTTGACCAGCGGTTTAAACTTGACGACATAACGGTTTCATTTTTGGTAACAAGCTTTACCTGGCCTGTTGACAACGTCTCGTCTCCTGATGATATTCATTAAAAATCTTCACTGTCTCATGTCAATTCAGAACATGCAGCCTATCCTAACAGCACTGGGAGGAAGGCAGGAGCTAATCCAGTGGGGGCGGGGGGGGGGGGGGGGGGGGGGGGGGCTCCTTCCGCACAGCAAAGCAATTCCTGATTTTACTCCTGTAAGTCTGTTGTCTAACTTTACAAAGAAAGCCAAGACACTCCAGCCTGCTGTAAAGCCAACTCTAACTCTGAAGTTTTTCTTGTGCTATTTTTACAGTTGCCACATTTAGATGCATTTCCGAAATGAACTGCTGTGCTGGAAGACTGCAGCAAAATCCATTGAAAAGGTAAAAAAAAAAAAAAAAGTGAGCGTTTTGACCCGCTGGTACCCGACTTCCCACGTACGGCGGCATTCAAAACAAGTGTGTATTCACTCGGTCGGATAATTAACTGTTTGCATCTTTTTTGTCTTTTCTAAAATGTGTGCCCACAGCAGACACCTGTGAATACATTTTCTTCTAATCAACAGTTAAATACAGGCTGCTTCACGAGAGGTTACCGCTGATTTGTTCGGCGCCTTTTTTCTGTAAGAATTGTAATGACCTTGATTACAGTTGTAAGTGAAGGAATATGAGTCACAATCTATTTTGAAAAATGGCCATGTTCTACATTGTTAATTTAACTGAGCTCCACAGTAAAAGGATGAAAGTACAGAGTGGAAACAAAGTATAGGAATGAGAATAAAACAAAATAAATCCAAATACCAAACAATGACGGTACGGTGAAATTTACAAACACGTTCTGTGGTGACGATCACAAAGGAGTCACGCAGAGCTGGACAGAACAAGCTGACTTGTCCTTCCCAACGTCCCCCACTGTCTCAGGCTGCCACCATGCCAGCTGAGAGGGACAACACGTCTGGTATGCCAGGGGTCTTCACCCAGTGTGCTGTACCGGTGGGAGGTCTCCATATAGACGGATAGATAGAGAGTATATAAAAGGTGCTATATGATAGATAGATAGATAGATAGATAGATAGATAGATAGATAGATAGATAGATAGATAGATAGATAGATAGATAGATAGATAGATAGATAGATAGATAGATAGATAGATAGATAGATAGATAGATAGATAGCGTAGTTGGCAGGAATAGATAGACAGATAGATAGAGTCGTTTGGCAGGAATAGATAGATAGATAGATAGATAGATAGATAGATAGATAGATAGATAGATAGATAGATAGATAGATAGATAGATAGATAGATAGATAGATAGATAGATAGATAGATAGATAGTGTAGTTGGCAGGAATAGATAGATAGATAGATAGATAGATAGATAGATAGATAGATAGATAGATAGATAGATAGATAGATAGATAGATAGATAGATAGATAGATAGATAGATAGATAGATAGATAGATAGCGTAGTTGGCAGGAATAGATAGATAGATAGATAGATAGATAGATAGATAGATAGATAGATAGATAGATAGATAGATAGATAGATAGATAGATAGATAGATAGATAGATAGATAGATAGATAGATAGCGTAGTGAGCAGGAATAGATAGATAGATAGATAGATAGATAGATAGATAGATAGATAGATAGATAGATAGATAGATAGATAGATAGATAGATAGATAGATAGATAGATAGATAGATAGATAGATAGATAGTGTAGTTGGCAGGAATAGATAGACAGATAGATAGAGTCGTTTGGCAGGGATAGATAGATAGATAGATAGATAGATAGATAGATAGATAGATAGATAGATAGATAGATAGATAGATAGATAGATAGATAGATAGATAGATAGATAGATAGATAGATAGATAGATAGATAACATTTTAACGCCATTTATTGAACTCCTAATTGAAGAAGTGCACTTCTGACTGGATGTCTACCGTTTGCATGTTCTCCTTTTGCTCCTCTACCAGTTGTCTTTTTTATCTCATTAAGGGACGCGGGTCTTCATGGAGCACCTGGAAGAAAACCCACTTATGCAAAGGGAACACATACAGATGCCACAGACATAGCAGCTGGGTGAAGGATTATTAATAATAAAAATAATAATTCATTTAATTTAGATAGCACCTTTCCAATGCTCACTGTGTACTCACCACAGCCCCTCCCTGCTATTATTTCTTTATTAACACTTACACCCCATAAATACATGAAGCCTGACAGATGGGAGACCCTACAACTTTGTCTGAGCTCAGGACAGTCTGGATTCAGATGTGTCACGTGATCTTCTCAGTAATTATTCCCATTTCTAATTAATCTAAAAGAAGGAGAAGGTGGCAGGAATGAGTTGTGACCTCACAGGTAAAACCATCAAGGAATAAAAATGCATGAGAGACTTGAAACAGCTGGCACCGCGCCGCCTTTGTTACACCTCCACGGATGACAGGTAGCTCATCCAGGCACTCCAATGTGCAGCTGCTCCCAGTTAGAAGCAAACAAGCCGTGAGGGAACCCGGGCTTTGACAACAGAGCTGAGATGGTCCTTTAAAGGGTGACAGGGAGAGACTCGTGTGTGTGTGTGTGTGTGTGTGTGTGACTGTTCATGTGGGCAGCAATTCATAAATAAACTACAATGAGAAATGAAGGACCTCCATATACACGGCTCTTCATATCCAGAAGTGTTGGAAAACTCTCTGACAACCCATCAATATCTGCCTCCTAATGAATACAGAAATATGACCTGGCATAAGCGGAATTGATTGATTATGGACAACACAACCGCCATCTCACAGGCTGGCAAGTCCTGGTGCAGAAGAGGTGGAATGACAGAGGCTGGCCAGCAGAGTCCATAATGTAGAGTGGTCATTCACATGCTGTTGGGGATAAAGAGACACCAGGGGGCAGTATGAACAAAATGGCAGCACCCATGTTAGCTGGAAACACAAAATGGTGGCGCCAACACCAAATCTGAAAAATAACATTTCAGGTTCGGGTTCTTGTTATGTGTATTAAGTAAAATAAAAACAAACACATATATTGGCCTATTTATACTATATATATATACATATATATATATGGTGGCACAGTGGTAGCTCTGCTTCCTTACAGTACAGAGATCAGAGATCATATCCCAGGTCTGAAAAAGACTTGACATACAGATATATTAATATTATAAGGAAATAGACAAAACAGCACCAAATGTCAAACCCCATATAACTGTTTGAAAAAAGAAAACCATCTTTAACAAGCGTTGATGTCTTTGCAGACGTGAAGACTCTAAGATGGCAGTTCTCCTGGCTTTGAGGACGTCTGGCAGGAAGAGGCTGGTGCAGGTGGACAGACACTAGAAGTGACATCAGTGCTGGTGAAGCCATCCATCTTCCAGTCTGCAGAGGGAGGAAGAGGAGAGACAATAATACACAACGCCAACACCAGGACCGGTGGGGTATTACCATCACTAGAGCCCTTCAGCTGTCCCCTATGCCCACATGCGTGACAATATCTACAGTACATGTTCCATTTTTTTCTTCTTCTTCTTCTTCTTTTGGCTGCTCCCATTAAAGGTTGCTACAGCAGATCATCTTGGTCCATATTTTCCTGTCCTTGTCATCTTTCTCTGTCACGCCCGTCACCTGCATGTCCTCTCTCAGCACATCCATAAACCTCCTCTTAGGCCTTCCTCTGTTCCTCTTGCCTGGCAGCTCCATCCTTAGTACCCTTCTCCCAATATACCCTGCACGTCTCCTCAGCTTGTCCAAACCAACGCCATCTCGCCTCTCTGACTTTGTCTCCATTTTCTAAATCTGTGTAACCCTTGGCAGGGTCGCGTAAGGCTGGGGTCTATCTCAGCTGGACAGGGTGGCAGTATATTGCAGGGGGAACCCACAACAGGGGACGATTTAGTGTCACCAATCCACTTAACCTGCATGTCTTTGGACTGTAGGAGGAAACCAGAGCACGCAGAAGAAACCCACAAAGGCACAGGGGAGAAGAGTTGTAATTGGTAGGGTTGGGGGTGGGTAACTCAAAAACCTGTTGCAGCTTGGGGTGGCTATGGTTCCAATCAGAAAGCAGGAGTGCTGGGGTTGATGACAAGACACCATTATCAGTGTGCAGAAAACTTTGTACTGGCCAAGGCAGGATCTCATTGTGGAAAACAATCTCATTGTCTCATGGGATTACAGCTGTTTTTCCTAAGAGTACGTCTTTTCATCTTATTATGGGTGCTGTATTGCCAGATTGAATTTTCCAAAGATGGTTTTTCCTTGTTTATGTATACCTTGGCAACGTCTGAAACTCTGACTAGTAGTAGTGGGAGACAACTTAAAGACTTGTCTCATTGTAATTCCACCCCAAGTCTAGGGTTGGTGCTGTTGTCTAATAATTCTCCTCCTGTTTCTCGTGCAGATCAGATGACTGACAGTCCTAATATTGTCACTTCCGGGTCATGGTCCTTTGGCTCCGCCCTTTCCAGTCTAACAACTTTTTAAAGGGCTCTGCCACCATCCTTGTCGGTCGTGATTTGACTGCTGTCTGAATAAGCCTATTTTTTTTACATAGGGTTCGCTTCCAAGGTACTCCAAATCTTTATATTGTTTTTGTCTCCTGTTTTACAGTATTTACAGTATGTATATATATATATGCCGTGGCGCAACGTAAGAGTAAAACTATTTCAACCATATATATATATATATATATATATATATATATATATATATATATATATATATATATAGTGAAGCATGGGGGCGCCAGTGAGCCCCACACTACAAACACAACCATACAGACACAAGTCCTTAGTGAAAACGTAAGGTTTTTATTATTCACAATTAATTTACAAAAGGCTTCTTTATCCATATAAACCACCATAATTATAAATTCTTCCTCTTCTCCCTCACTTGCTTCTCCTCCACTCCTCCCAGGCAAGTGTTACATCCCTCCCGTCTCGGTTCCGACTCGCCTGGATGTGACAGGGTGGCTCTTTTTATTTAAGACCTAGGAGTACTTGTGAGTCGATCAGAAGTCTTGTACAATAAGGTTTACCGATCCAAATTGCTCCCCTTGGTGGCCCCCAACCAGGGCTGCCCCATGAAGCTACATTTCCCATTATGCTTTGCGGGTATCCATATAGGAGTCTTGGACTGGTTGTGCTGCCATCTAGCGTATCGAGGAAGCCACTGCTCCAAATGCAATGTCTCTCACTGTTCCTTAATTGCATTGGCCTCCTGGCCTGGTAATGAATCATGCCCTGTTCTGGTTGGGACACCAGCCCAGGCCTTACAATATATTTATATACAGTATATATTGTAAATATGCGAGGAGGTACCCAATAATAACCGGAATCTGTACCTGGCGCTCAATCTCGACTTAGTTGTGAATTTTGCCACTAGGTGTGGCACACTTACAGTATTATGTGCCAGTCTGCCCAGTGGCATTGCTCTCTATTGTTCGTACGCCATTCCGTGTCAGTTTTTCTTTTAAATGAGTTCTGCGATTTTTGTGATGGGTGATCATAAAGAACAGCGAGTCTGCGTTCAATTTTGTTTTCTCTTCAGGAAAACAGCTGCTGAAAGTGTAGTGACGCTTGAAACTGCTTTGGAAGAGGAAGCTGTAAGTAAATCACAGGTCTACGAGTGGCTTTCACGTTTCAGACGAGGGGAAATGTCACGTGAAGACCAACCGAGATCTGACTGACCTTCCACAATTAGGAATGATGAACATCTTAAAAAAGTTTGCAATGCAATTTATGAAGGTCTTCATCGGACTGTTGAAGAGATTTCTGAATTGACTTGTGTGTGTCTTGGAGTTCTCGCCACCTTCCCTACTTGTCTGATCTTTTGCTCCGTGCGAATTTTTCTTGTTCTAGCGTATGAAAAAAGAACTCAAAGGAAAGCGTTTTTTGTACCATGGAGGAAGTCAAAGAAAAATCGCTGCAGGCCTTGGACAACATTCCTCTTCAGCACCAGTGGGAAAACCATTAAGACGAGTGCAGTCATTCACGTGGAGAGGACTTTGAAGGAGACTTAAGTTTCAGGAAGTAAAAATTATTAAAACAATTATCTTTTCAATTCCGGTTATTTTGAGGTAACCCCTCGTATATATATATATATATATATATATATATATATATATATATATATATATATATATATATATACTGTATATATATATATATATATATATATATATATATATATATATATATACTGTATATATATATATATATATATATATATATATATATATATATATATATATATATATATATATATATATATATATATATATATAGTATATATATATATATATATATATTGTTACAAACTCCACACAGAGCCATAGCAAGGTTTGGGGCAGCCACCCGTATAACTGGTATCCTGGCTGCAATGTAGTAAAAATGAATACAGCACTGATGTGCACAAAACCGAGTCCAAAACAGAACTGAGGGAATAAGGAAAATGTGGAGGCTTTTAAAGGGGAAGACAGGAAGTGAGGTCAAAGGGGACGGGCTCATGAGGGTCTTCAACCATAGGCTCTAGCCCAGACGTGACATCACAGGGGCCGGAGCCGGCAAGGTCTTCTTCCATAGGTTCGGTCCCAGAAGTGATGTCAAGAGGACCAGGTGGGATCTCCTGTGACTGGTCTGTAGGAAAAGGAGAAAAAGAATCAGTGCACTCTGCCACATCCTGGTTTGAATCGGAATCACCCTCACTCAAGCCCTTTAGCTGCCTCCTATGCGCACGTGTGTGACAATATATATATATATATACTCTATATTGTGCCAGACGGCTGGGGACCCTAAACAGCTGGGACGCCTGGACGGTCCACGAGAGGGACGAAACCTTCCCTGGGCCATGAGAGGGCCTGGTTTGCTTGGGGGCCACAGGAACATGGGAGAACATCCCTTTGGGAGGACATGGCCTCTGCCAGGGGGCGCCTGGATGGTTATGGAACCCTGGATGGCAGCACTCCCCCCACACCAGGAAGTGCTGCCGGAAGAAATACCAGGTGCACCCGGAGTGCTTCTGGGTGCTCACCTGACACTTCCGCCACACCAGGAAGTGTCGTCGGATGGGGCACCTGGAGCCCATCCGGGTTATTATAAAAGGGGCAGCCTCCCTCCAGTAGACGAGCCAGAGATTTGGGAGGAAGGAGATGGAGCTTGTGAGGAGGGGAGTGGAGGTCAAAGAGAGAAAGAGAAAGGAAAAGAGAAAGAAAAGAGACAGTTGTTGGCAACAAGGCATTGATAGATAGATAGATAGATAGATAGATAGATAGATAGATAGATAGATAGATAGATAGATAGATAGATAGATAGATAGATAGATAGATAGATAGATAGATAGATAGATACTTTATTAATCCCAAGGGGAAATTGTGATGCTTATAGAAAATAAACGTGTGAGTTTTGGACATCCTGCTGTTTGTCTGTCTGTGTCCGGGGGCTGTCTTTCCACAATATATATTTTTATATATTGTCACGCATGTTCACCTGGGGATCATCTTCGTGGCTCTGTTAAGGTAAGACATGTCACACCGGGATGAGAGGGGCCGCTGTGTTCTCAGTTCCGAGAGACAGCCCAAATGGAAAAGCTTAGTCCCCGCCTTTAGTCCCAAGCAGGCTCCACCCCTTCCAGGCGAGAACACAATAGAAACAGGCAGTTCCTTGAGAACAGCGGCACATTCCAGAACCAGCAGACACTGGAGATACCACCAACTAAAGTTTAGCTGACCTGTCCTCACCAAGCTGTCTAACTTTGAATGTTTTCTCCTCGTTGCATACTCCAAACTCCTTCAATATTATCAAGTTTCCCTTGACATGTTTATTGACTGGTTGATGGACAGATTGATTATTGATTCATTTTTGCCCCATTTGTGGATCCTCTTCTTCTTCTTCTTCTTCTTCTTCTTCTTCTTCTTCTTCTTCTTCTTCTCATTGGATACAGTATCATGGAGTGTCCTTAAACCCTTCATGCTGATTGTTTCCAGGTCAGGTCCTTAATTGAGACTCTGGTCATTTTTGTCCAAAGCTCAGATCTCCATTTTATTGGATGTGCTTATGTTGAATATTCCTAAACTCTGCAGACCTTACTTTGACACATTTTTTTCCATGTGAGATCCTTTATCGAGATTTCCATCATTTTCCCACGTTTAGCTTAACATATTTCTAGATTGGTTGCTAAACAGATTGATTGCTGATCCATATTTGTCCCATTTGGAGATCTTCTTCCTCTCCTAAGATACGCATACATGGAGTATCCTTAAACATCTCGGACCACAGACTGTCATGTTTTTCACTTTATCGAAGATTCTTCTCTCTTTGATATTTCACGTTTGGCTGATTGTTGTTATAGATTGGTTGAGCGGTAAAATGAGTTGTCGATTTTTGGGAGTCTTCTTCTCAATGGATGCTTTTACAGTGAATAGCCCCTTGGTTTTTGTTGTGAGATTCCATATTCCCAATTTTATCTTAACATATTTATAGATTTGTTGATGAACAGATTGATTACTGATTCATTTTTGCCCCATTTGGAGGTCATCTTCTACTTCTCATTGGATACTCTTACATGGACCATCCCTAAATCTGCACACTGATAACATTTTTTCTTTTATCGTCTTCTTACTAACACTTTTTTTTTACAGATTGTTCGATCCATGGATCGACGATTGATCGATTTTTTGTCCCATTTGAAGGTCTTCTTATTCTCAGATATATCCCTAAACTCTTTGACCAATTGATGATTGATTCCTTTTTGCCCCAATTGGAGGTCTTCTTTTTCTTCTACTTTTTCTTCCTCTTCTCATTGGATACACTTCCATGGAGTGTCCTTAAACCCTTCAGGCTGGTTGTTTCCAGGTCAGGTCCTTAATTGAGACTCTAGTTATTTTTGTCGAAAATGCAGATCTCTGTCTCATTGGATGTGCTTATATTGAATATTCCTAAATTCCACAGACCTTACTTACTTTGACACATTTTTTTCCATGTGAGATCCTTTATCGATATTCCCATCAGTTTAGCTTAACATATTTCTAGATTGGTTGCTCAACAGATTGATTGCAGATCCATTTTTGTCCCAATTGGGGTTTTCTTCCTCTCCTAAGATACGCATACATGGAGTATCCTTAAACAGACCACAGACTATGACGTTTTTTCATTTTGTTGAAGATTCTCCTCTCTTTGATATTTCACGTTCGGCTGATTATTTTTATAGATTGGTTGAGGGGTAAAATGAGTTGTCGATTTTTGGGAGTCTTCTTCTTATTTGATGCTTTTACAGTGAATACCCTCTGGATTTTGTTGCAAGATTCCATATTCCCAATTTTACCTTCACATATTTATAGATTGCTTGATGGACAGATTGATTCTTGATTTCTTCTTCTTCTTCTTCTTGTCTTTGGATACCCTTACATGGACCATCCCTAAACCCCTTGGAGTGCACACTGACACATTTTTTCCTTTATCTTCTTCCTATTAACCCTTTTTTTTAATAGATCGGTTGATTGACGGATCGATGATTGATTCATTTTTGTCCCATTTGGAGGTCTTCTTCTTCTTGTCTTTGGATACCCTTACATGGACCATCCCTAAACCCCTCGGAGTGCACACTGGCATATTTTTTCCTTTATCGTCTCCTTATTAAACCTTTTTTTAAATAGATCGGTTGATTGATGGATCGATGATTGATTCATTTTTTGTCCCATTTGGAGGTCTTCTTCTTCTTCTTCTTCTTCTTATCAGATGTATCCCTAAACTCCTTAGCCTTTTTTTTTCCCCATGTGAGATCCTTGAGGGGTCTGCTATCGAGATTCTCTTCTTATTCACACTTTCAGATGATTATTTTTTACAGATTGGCTGGCTGACCGATGGAGTTGTCGATTTTTGTGAGTCTTCTTCTCATCAGATCCACTTACAGGGAGTATCCTCAAATTCCATAGACTGTTTTTTTCTGGTGATATCCTTTATTGATATTCTGATCGTTTTTGTCATATTGGGGGATCTCCATGTCACTGGATGTGCTTACATTGAATATCCGCACTCGGACACAATTATTCAATGTGAGATTCTTGTCCTTTTCTCAATTTTAGCGTAATATGCCTATGGATTGATTTATTAATCGATTGATAGGTTATCGATTGATTTTCGTCCCCTTTGGAGATCCTCGACTCATGGAGTTTCCTTAAATTCCACACATCGTATACTTGTGTTGTTTTTTTTTTCCCTTGTGGGGTCCTTTATCAAGATTTTCCTACGTATTCCCCCACTGTCAGCTGAATATTTTTCTGTTTATCATACACTATTTTAATAGACATTTACTCGATTCATATGCTAATTCCTCCGGTGGAGGAGCTGGTATTGCCCCATTTTTTTTTTAACACGCTCCTTTCCCCTCCATCTTTCCACCTGCGTCCTTAAACAGGCTTTAATGGAGAACATTTAAAACGTGCGTAGAGCGCGGAGCAATTAGTGACAATGTAATACTCCAAAATTTCCAAATGAAAGATTTCATAAGTTAAACAAGAAAATTAGACAAGGGTGATAATGATATGCTAATGCTCGTGTCACAGACAAGAAGCTTCATTAGCTGGCAATCACTGGGAAGAATAATCCTAAAATATTGAAATGCCGAAGATTTTCTAAGACAGCCCGCTGTATGGTAAACTGTTGAATCAAGTCAGCAAACACTGGAAATTTCTTTTGAGCAGATCAACCTGCGTGAGTTTGGGGGGCGAAGCTGGCGTCGCTCGAGGGCCGCACCCACCACAGCTGGTGGAGACCCACAGGTCTGTGCTGTGCCCTTGTTCTCCTAGAAGGTTCCAAGTAGAAGGATCCTAAAGAGATAGGGTGGCAGGTTTGTGTCCCCCCCACCAGAGTCTTCTGAGCCCGGGGTCTGCTGGCTTTGAGGGGTCTCTTATTCAAGCGTCTCCCAAGAACGCCGTGCTCAAAAGCTGCCATCCAGTGTGAGCGCCGGGCGCCGCCTGGCAGTCTCGGGAGTGCTGATTATCCTCGGTAACAATTAAATGATGAAAGCCGAACAGAAGAAGAGGGAACAAGCAAAACTGCAATTTAGATCAACTTTTCAAAGGTTTATTGTGTGTAAACAGTCATTACCATTATAGGAATGACGTGTGGCTTATGATATGTGGGGGGGGGGGGCTCATCAAGAAAACCTCATTTCCTTGTTTGCTCTCTCTTTTCCATTTTCATGAGACAATAAGCGTTACCTGCCATACCATGCTGTGCCACCAAGCTATTGGGCCTGGCGTGGAGGGGCTGAAACCCACCTCCGAATCTGTGAGCGGTGAGCTTTGTGAAAGGCGCTATATCAGGAAAGGACTCGTCAGATGTAATGTTAGCAGTACTCGGGGTCAGATGACTTCAAAAATAAGTTATCAGTCTTTTTTTGCTTGTCATGCATTGCAGGCCCACCATTAAACATCCATCCATCCATTTTCCAACCCACTGAATCCGAACACAGGGTCACGGGGGTCTGCTGGAGCCAATCCCAGCCAACACAGGGCGCCAACCCACCGCAGGACACACACAAACACACCAAGCACACACCAAGCACACACTAGGGCCAATTTAGAATCGCCAATCCACCTAACCTGCATGTCTTTGGACTGTGGGAGGAAACCGGAGCGCCCGGAGGAAACTATGGGAGGGATATCGCCTTTTAATATCATATCTATACAGTTTTCGGTTAGTTAAAACGCAGCGATTACAAAAGAACTTATTCCAACTAGGGAAGTATCGCCCCCTAAAAGGAAACGGTTTGTTTCCCACCAGGATACATCAACATGTGACCAAAGATCAAAACACTGAAGATTCACAAAGAGGTACCAGTGAGCTAAGAAAAGGTGCCGGTAGTGTAGATTGAAATTGTGAGAGGTGCCAGCACTACTGAAAAGCACTGGATACATTTGCCAGTTTTGCCCATCCATCCGCACTCAATAACACATAATGACCCATAAATGATGTTTTCAGGAGGGTCCGCGATTCAAGAAATGGTCGTTCCAATGTTTTTCCAATGTTGTTATTTGTCCCGGAGTCTACATGAGCACAGGGGACTCCAGTTTCTGAATTCCATCCTTGCCTGAAGAAGGGACCTGAGATGCCTTGAAAGTTTGCATGTTGTAATCTTTTTAGTTAGCCAGTAAAAGGGGTCATTGTGCTTGTCGTCTCACTACATTCATAATGGCTACCACTGTACAACACTCTAGTACGTTAGTAAATGGAAAGAATTACACATAGGAAGTAAAAATGTGAGGTTTGAATACACAATGGGCGGTCTGAACATCGAGAGTCCACCATATGAGAAGGACTTAGGAGTTGTAGTGGACTCTAAGCTATCATCTTCCAGACAGTGTTCAGAAGCAATTAAGAAGGCTCACAGAATGTTAGGTTATATAGCGCCTTGATGTGTGGAGTACAAATCACAGGAGGTTCTGCTCAGTCTTTATAACTCACTGGTGAGGCCTCATCTGGAGTCCTGGAGGCAGTTTGGGTCTCCATAAAGACATAGCAGCACAAGAGAAAGTCCAGAGAAGAGCAATAAGGCTGACTCCAGGGCTACAGGGGATGAGTTAGGAGTGAAGATTAAAAGAGCTGAGTCTGTACAGAGATGATGAGGAGACCTGACTGACTGAGTGTTTAAAATGATGAAGTGAATCAGTCCAGTGGATCGAGACGGGGACTTTAAAATGAGTTCATCAAGAACATGAGGACACAGCTGGAAACTTGTGAAGGAGAAATTTCACACAAACATTAGGAAGTGTTTCTTTACACAAAGAACGAGAGACACTTGGAATAAGTGACCAAGTAGTGTCGCTTTTGGGACTTTCAGAACTCGACTTGATGTTT
Source organism: Erpetoichthys calabaricus (assembly GCF_900747795.2). NCBI lineage: Eukaryota > Metazoa > Chordata > Cladistia > Polypteriformes > Polypteridae > Erpetoichthys > Erpetoichthys calabaricus. The sequence goes on along the minus strand of NC_041409.2, from coordinate 101,418,488 downwards.
TTTTTAGAGGAACTAAGTGGATAGGACTGGCGGGCTTTATTGGGCTGAATGGCCTGTTCTTGTCCAGATTGTTCAAATGTTCTTCTTTTTCGTCGTAGTCCTTCTTGGTTTATGACTGTCGATGTCCTGTGATGTGGAGGACGCCAAAGGCTACTGACACCCCTTTGTCATCACATCTCCACGGATGTGACTTGACAACGTGAATCACAAAATGGTGGCACCTTTAAACAAAACAAAATGGTGTTGGTTAAATTTCTAATTTCACCACTTCAGATACTCCTTAGTCTCACAAATGTGGACTCCTCAGTCATGAAACCCTGAAGTGGGCACCAAATATGCACACAAAACACGACAAAAGAAATTAATGATGGCACCACTCTGTAAAAGCCTGTATGGGCCTCCCATGACATTTCCATGCCAGACGATTGGTAATTCTGTGGACACGACTGGCGCCCCCGTCCAGGGCTGGTCCCTGCTTTAAACCCAATCGATTCTGCTGGGGTGGATTAAGCAAGTCTGAGAATATTAAGTAATGCATTAACACACACACACATGTGTAATTAAAATAAATAATTCTCGTTTTATTTGAAATAATGGTCTTGTGTCCTTTCAGTTGAAAATATTATTTAAAGGGGTTACCGGCGGTGGTCTAATGGCTGTAATTGAATGCCATTAACATGCAATAAAATGCTAATGATGTCATTATAAAAAAAAAAAAAAAAATGTGAGGAATTCACGGCGCCGCCCGAGCCGTTTGTCCCTGCGGTATTAGTCATGCTCCGGCAGTACAATTCATGGGAAACCTGCAGAAGGAGGAAGGCCGAAAATTGTGCTCCCATTATTTACGTCTCTCTTCAGATTCCTCAGTACATTTCCTTTTTATTCAACGGTGGGTCACATAGAAGGGGAGCAGCAGTCTTTGGAAAAGCAACACCTGCAGCTACATTGAAAAGACAAGCCATTTCCAAGCAGCTTCTAAAGTGGCTGGCCATTGTCTGGAGGTGGATAAAGGCCGAGGTTTTCTACCTGACCAGCGGAGGCATTCCAGGACCCCCAGCCCCTGATTGACAAGTAATGAGCCCCGCTGGCTTTAGCGTCTCAGACTTGGAGATCCCACAGGGAAAACATGGCTTCAAATAAAAAAGAGGGGGCCGAGGCTTTTAATAAGTCTCCTATCCACAGACGTCGGCAGACCCTCACGACATTCTCTGGGGGGCTGGAATGGATTGCCAAGCTTGTGGTCCACATGCCCAGTGCATACGGAGAGCAGGTCTGAGCAACAAGCATTCCTAGGAAAACAAGAAGAGAAGTTTTTAATTAAGGACAAGTGGAGGAAACCTCCATTGGCGCAGGTCTGCCCGTGTTTTGTGTACCACCAATGGAGAGAGAGATCAGTGGCATGACAGGACTATTGGTGACTCGTCACCGAGGATGCTGATGCCAGTTAGGAGTGACAGTCCCGGGGCACACAGATGGCAGAGCTGTCAATGACTCATTTTCAGGGTCCTTAAATTAATAAAGACATCCTCAAGTATCACACATGGTGTCAGGCTCAAGGGCTGCATCTATCTATCTATCTATTATATAGTGCCTTTCACATCTATCTATCTATCTATCTATCTACCTACCTATCTATCTATCTATCTATCTATCTATCTATCTATCTATCTATCTATCTATCTATCTATCTATCTATCTATCTATCTATCTATCTATCTATCTATCTATCATCTATCTATTATATAGTGCCTTTCACATCTATCTATCTATCTATCTATCTATCTATCTATCTATCTATCTATCTATCTATCTATCTATCTATCTATCTATCTATCTATTATATAGTGCCTTTCACATCTATCTATCTATCTATCTATCTATCTATCTATCTATCTATCTATCTATCTATCTATCTATCTATCTATCTATCTATCTATTATATAGTGCCTTTCACATCTATCTATCTATCTATCTATCTATCTATCTATCTATCTATCTATCTATCTATCTATCTATCTATCTATCTATCTATCTATTATATAGTGCCTTTCACTCTATCTATCTATCTATTATATAGTGCCTTTCACATCTATCTATCTATCTATCTATCTATCTATCTATCTATCTATCTATCTATCTATCTATCTATCTATCTATCTATCTATCTATCTATTATATAGTGCCTTTCACATCTATCTATCTATCTATCTATCTATCTATCTATCTATCTATCTATCTATCTATCTATCTATCTATCTATCTATCTATTATATGGTGCCTTTCACTCTATCTATCTATCTATCTATCTATCTATCTATCTATCTATCTATCTATCTATCTATCTATCTATCTATCTATCTATCTATCTATCTATCTATCTATCTATCTATCTATCTATTAACAGAAGAGCCACAAATGAGGCACTTTTTTCCTCCCTCTGTGGCATTTTGGCTGCCATTTATTTCATATTCTACAACTTCTTCAAAAGAGAACAGTGAAGTTCTTTTAAAGGTCAGAAGATGCCTCACGGCTGCTATTTTAAGGCCTTGCTCATGAATCGTATTGCAGACCAAATTCCTTGCAAATACTCTGTAATTGTCTACCTTTTACATTTAATTAGGCCTTAATAATGACGCGCGTAACAGAAAGAAGCCTCCAATAGGACGCGTTGCGTGTGTGTTGATAGCCGATTTAAATGCCATTAGCTCAGTAATGAATGTGTCACACTTACTTTGTTTCTTTGGCCCTTGAAATAAATGAAAAATTGTATTTCTAAATTGCTTTTGTAGGAAACCCATGAAATGAGATTACTCAGGAGATAAAGTAACTGAAAGGGGAGTCAGACTTCAGAAGTTCGTGTCAAACTCAAAGCCAACACGACTTCCACCTTACCGGCTGGAATGTTCCACCAGACTAATTGCCTTTTGTGAGAAGCTGTGCTTTTTTGTATTTGGAAAATATGTGTGTGCTATGAACATGGGAGCACTTGTGACAATTTCAGGCGACTCAGCCTGACAAGCTCGAGCTTTAAATATCCGTAGAGTCCTGCCGCCCGCCACACGACGTGGTCCCTTATTCCATCAGTCTGTCCTTCCCTTTTGTCTAACATTGGTAACACTCATCTTAAATCTGTCCTTAACAAATTTCCAACTGTGTCCTCCTCTCCATGTTGTTATACCAAGCTCAAGGAGTGGCACAGCTGGAGGGATGGATGTGACCAGGGTAGGAAATGTAGAGAACCTCAGCCACAATAATCATTAACAGAAGGTCCATCCTGCAGCAAGCTGAGAGTTGAAGACCACCACAGTCCTGTTGTCCACTGCACAACATGGTCACATGTGTCTGTGGTTCTCTTTTCATCTGCCAGCTGTTATCTGTGTGGTATCCGCTCATCATCTTCCATTATGTGATACATGGTGCATGCCCGTCAGTATCCATGCTTTGCCACGTGGTCTTGTTACTCCATCGTCACTGACTGGTTATCTAAAACCATTAACGTCTTGCGAATTGTTTGCGATATCATGTTCTTCTACATACTTTGACACTTTTTAGTTTTCTACTCTGATAACACGTGGTAGACCTTTATGAGAAAAAATAAGCAAAACGCACTATAGAGTCGTGCTGCACACCTACAGAGTACCTCCCTGACCACAAGCCAATCAAATCGCACACACCCGATGATGACTGGTGGTCTCGGAATTACACATCAGTGATGTTACACGATTCGGCCAGTCGATTTTCACGTTCTTAACAGGCTCATTTCAAGGCACACTTCATGATTTGTTCTCATACACTATGGATAACAGTAGGGTTGTGGGAGGAGTTATGGTAACTATCAAGTGGGCGTGTCTTGTAGTCGGACGGCGATACCGTCAGCCAGACCCTTCTCAGCGTGTCCGCTGTGTTGATCCTGTGACAGAAGCATGTTGTTGGATTTGCTGTTCAACAGAAATCCTCAATCGCAGAGGTCTGAAGGTCTGAAGGTAGACCCTTCTCAGAACGTTGTCCAGGCTCTAACCAGGTAAGCGTTACGTGGAGTAACAAGAGTGACACATCAACGGTTACCACCTTTACCTGTAGAATGGAAGGGGGAACCCTGGAGGAACATTAATGTCATTTCCGTCGAGCTCCTGTTGGAGTCCAGCAATTCTGCAAAAACACTTCCAGAAAAGACTACTAGAGGGGGAAAGACTGCAAAACCCTGGCGAGATATAAAGACAAACACGGAAATTCTCATAAAAATAACATTTATTTCCACAAACGGAAATGAATCTCGGTGGAGCAGAAAAGGCAAAGTGGAGTTGCCCAAGCAATAAGGCAATCCAAAGCAAGCACATTCCTGATGTGAAATCCAAAAAGAGTGGACATCAAAACAAAGCAAAGGGGGTCAAAAATCTAGAAATTCACAAAGGCACCAAATACGACATAAACTCCCGATGCTCATTTTAAGAAAAGGCACAAAAGAGACGGTGAAAGTGTAGGGCACCGAACGGCGATCGCCCTTATGACTGAAGGTGTTTGCACACGAAAAGAGTTGCAGAAGAGACGTCTTTTCGGACTCAAATCGTGACGTAGACCGAAGTGAGATGATGGTTCTAAATTAGGATGGCAGGAAGGTGGGCGGGCTCAGGTGACCGGAAACCGGAAGTGATGTCAGAGGTCTTCAGACAGAGGAAGAGGAGAGTGTGGCAGATGGCTGGGTTCTTGCCCAGCTGGGACGCCTGGAGGATAAGACCTGGGAGAGAGGCAATACATCGAGAGGGAGCCATGGACTGCAGCACTTCCGCCACACCAGGAGGTGCTGCAGGAAGATCGTTAGGGAGCACCTGGACCCCACAATATAGAAGGGGCACATCACTCCATTTGGGTTCCAGAGTCGGGAGGAGGAAGACAAAGCTTGCTGAGGAGGAGTGGAGGAGGAAAAGGAAGAGTAGGAGAAGGACATAGGATTGGTGTATTGTGTGCTGTGCTTATGTGGGACTGTGTCATACTTGTGGGGAACGGGGAAATTGTTGCCCACATGGGAGAAAAAGAAATAAAATCATGTGTGCTTTTGAAAGTGGGCCTCTGGCATCTGTCTGTGTCGGGTTGGGTGGCTGCTACGCCCCCTAGAGTTGTCACAAGAGGCATTAAGAGCGACTGACTTGGGGTGGAATTATCATTTGATGAGCCCTGAGGTTGTCTCCCAAGAGCATTAACCATTAACCACCATTGACCCTCCAGTTTTATGTGGTGGAGGGCACTTCCTGGCGGTGATTGGCAGGCGGCCCCACCCTCTTGGGGGACCACCCACAAAACATATGGAAGATAACACAGGAAGCTTACATACATGGACAAAACCGACAAACATGTAAAAAGATGAACATGGTCAACGTAATAGGAAAGACTCAAGAAGGAACATAAGAGACGTAAAACGGCTACTGGAAACATTTTCCTTTCACAATTTAAAGAATGCAATGACCCAAAATCACCACGGATTCCAGAAGAGAAGACGGATCCTCCTGAGAAGAACAGGACTGAGATGGTCCCTTCCTTGGTTTGTCCTCAGGTTTTGTCCCATTACATTTCAAGATGGGCCTCTCATTAATCAGGGAATCCAGTCTGGAACCCCAACACGCTGTTTCCTTCTCTGTTATTACAAACCAATATATTTAGAAGATATCAATGTGTAAAATGAGTCATCCAGAGAGGGAATTCAGAAATTATTGAGATCCCTTCACTTTCGGCACACTTGATTGTGTTGTAGATTTTACTTGCAGGGGATAAATCTGCCATTTTTGCACATCAATCTACACTCAAGATCCTATAATGACAAAGAGAAATCAACCAGCTCTGCAAGATGGGTTGAAATCTAAATACCCAACGTAGACCTCACCACTAACATGGGCCGGGCAGAGGGTCCATACAGTTGGTATGTCTCTGTTACACACCATTTGGTACAGGATTTGTGACAGTAGTGCTCTTGTTTGGGATGCGCCATCTGTTGGATAGCAGAAACATGGCAACTGGATGGGCACACAGACACGAATCCTTTTATTAGGGTGGATATAAAACAAAAGAAAACACAAATGAGCCAGCGATAAGACTCCAGGTATTTCTTAATGGATGCAGTCATCAGCCCCTGCTTTTGTAAAGGGTAGGACCACCATCGGCCTCCAGAACTGCCTAAATTCCCCTTCTTTATGAATTCATCCATGATCTATTGATTATGGACCTTGCTGACTTAATAGTATCACTCATTCCCTGAGGAATTTCCAGCCGTGAACCTCCCCTTACAGCTCATCCTAAGGGTGCTCTGTTGGAATGAGACCTGTGATGGAGGTGCCCTTCAAGTGTGATGAAGTCACCGGCAACCAGCTTGAGTCACAGATGTGCTTTGGGATGTCTAAATTGAAAATAGAAAGACTGTTACTATGATATGAGGGGTTCCACAAAACTCGCTGTATTGCATTCTAGTGGCTTAGGTGGCCTTGTTCTCATTATCAGGGATCACACTGCTTTTACTAACCAGTTCTTCTTTCCCAGGAGACATATTGCAAACATTGGAACTACTGCCCCTAGAAATCTTCTCTGCTGTCAAACTCCATGTTTTTCAGTGTCAAGACTTCATAAAGTCCTAGGCTGGTCTTCAAGTACCTTTTATCAGTCATTATGATGGTCATTAACCACACATCTATTACAGCCATTAGTTAACCTTCTACTTGTAGTTGCTTGACAACTGTATTTACTCGCAGCTTCATGAGGCTGTCGTGGGATGAACAGCCATCTTATTGTAACTCTGGGCTCAGGTGCTGAGGGCTTCACCTCTCTGACTGTTGGACAGTTTCATACTTTTTCTATAGAATATTAGAACAGTCTGGATGAGAACAGGCCATTAAGCCTCAAAGAGCTCACCACTCCAATCCACTTAAATCTTCTAAAATAACATTAATTGGAGTTTTAAAAGTCCATAAAGTCCACCTGTCCACCACACTATGTGGTCACTTATTTCAAGTGTCTGTGGTTCTCTGAGTGAAGAAAAACCTCCTAATGTTAAGTGGTGACATTTCCCCTTCACAAGTTTCTAACTGTGTCCTCGTGTTCTTGATGAACTCATTTTAAAGTCACAGTCTCGATCCACTGGACTGGACTTCATAATTTTAAACACTTCAGTCAGGTCTCCTCTTCATCTCAGCTCTTTTAATGTTTCCTCATAACTCATCCCCTGTAGCCCTGAATCAGCCCAGTCGCTCTTCTCTGGATCTTTTCTAGTGCTGCTATGTCCTTTTTGTAGCCTGGAGACCAAAACGCACACAGGACTCCAGATGAGGCCTCACCAGTGTGTTATAAAGCTTGAGCAGAACCTCCTGTGACTTGTACTCCACACATCAAGATGCTATATAACCTGACATTCTGTGAGCCTTCTTAGTGACTTCTGAACACTGTCTGGAAGTCGATAGCTTAGAGTCCACTATGACTCCTAAATCCTTCTCATAAGGTGGACTCTCGATTTTCTGACCGCCCATTGTGTATTCAGACCTCACATTTTTACTTCCTATGTGTAATTCTTTATATTTACTGACATTAAATTTCATTGTCCACAAATCTGCCCAAGCCTGTCTGCTGTCCAAGTCCTTCTGTGATGATATAACGGATTCCAAATTATCTGCTAATCCACCTATCTTGGTGTCATCCACAAACTTAACCAGCTTGTTCTTTATATTCCTATCTAAATCATTTATATATATTAAAAATAGCAGCGGCCTCAGCACTGCCCCCTGCTGGTCACCACTCTTAACATCAGCCAGTTCTCATGAGGTTCCTCACACCATCATCCTCTGCTTACTGTGTCTGAGCCAATTATGCACCCATCAACACACCACACCCTGAACTGCCACTTCTTTTAGTTTGATGCCCACCCTCTCATGTGGCAGCTTAATCAAATGCTTTCTGAAAGTCCTCATCAATAACATCATCTGCTCCACTCTGCTCGTATCCTTTTGTTGGTTCCTCATAGAATTCCAGCATGTTAGTAAAACACGACCTCCCTCTTCTGACCCCTTGCTGATTGTTCCTAATAACTCCTGTCCTTGCCGGGCGTTGCTCAATCTTCCTTAATAATTCCTTCCATTAAATTTCCTGTGATGCACGTTAACCTTACTGACCTCTAGCTGCTTGGATCTGCCTGTTAACCTTTTTAATATAACAGGATAGTATTTGTCATTTTCCAGTCCTTCAGAATCTTTCCAGTGTGCAGTAACTTCTTACAAATCTGTGTCAAGGGTTTATATCTGCACTCGCTGGCCTCCTTAAGAACTCTGTGGTAAATATGATCTGGTCCTGGTGATTTGTTTGATTTCAGCCAATTTAATCTCAGCAGCTCTTCTCCCTCTACAATTTCCAAATCCCTCAGAACCTCCTTAGTAGTCCCTGTTACTGCTCTGAGGTTATCCACTTCCTCACATGTGAAGACCTCCTACCTGTGATTTCCGATTCCTTTTTTTTTTTTGGGAAGTGAAATTGTAGGACGCTGTTCAGTCATTTTATAAAAGAAGAGAAGATTCAACAAGTTGCCTTTGTCTGCATGAGGTGCAGATTTCTTTTCTAGGACAAAATGTGTATCATACTATTAAAACAACCATAACACAGATCTCCAGAATATTTACAGTGACAGGAAACAACTTCCATCCATCCATCCATCCATTTTCCAACCCGCTGAATCCGAACACAGGGTCACGGGGGTCTGCTGGAGCCAATCCCAGCCAACACAGGGCACGAGGCAGGGAACCAATCCTGGGCAGGGTGCCAACCCACCGCAGGACACACACAAACACACCCACACACCAAGCACACACTAGGACCAATTTAGAATCGCCAATCCACCTAACCTGCATGTCTTTGGACTGTGGGAGGAAACCGGAGCGCCCGGAGGAAACCCACGCAGACACGGGGAGAACATGCAAACTCCACGCAGGGAGGACCCGGGAAGCGAACCCAGGTCCCCAGATCTCCCAACTGCGAGGCAGCAGCGCTACCCACTGCGCCACCGTGCCGCCGGAAACAACTTTATTTATTTAATTATTTATTTATTTGCCTTAACTCCATGTCTAATATACATAAATTTATCTAATTTATACATAAATATATCTACTCTATATGTATAAAATCCTAACCCTAAAAGTGCAGCGATTTTATGTCACTTTTTTTTCACACTTTAAATTGTCTTATTTTAAAACCTACATATATATGTTTGGTATCATTCTTTTCAGAATTTATCAAACTTTAATGTGACTTTGTTAGATTTTCAGATTCTTATTCTGTTTTAAAATTATAAGCTAAAAAATATCAAGAACTCATGTCCCGCCAGATGAGACTTTGTGCCATGAGATTTAACCAGGCTGGAAATAAAAGACAAAGAGTAGATGACAAAGACAGCTGCTGTACAGGCTTTTAAATGTTTGAAGTGCTGCGCGAGATGCAGATCACACAGCACAGCAGCAGCAGCTGATCAAGCAAAGAGGAGGTAAAAATAAAAATTGTATTTGTACCCTGTTGTATCACAGTTTAAGAGGAGGAGAGACAGGCGTCTCCTTGGGGTGAGTTCAGCCCCCTTCTTCACAGCGTGAGTGGCAGAGATGTGAAGTGGCTGGCGCTTTGCACAGGCTATGGGGGTTGACGAACGAAATAAGCAAGGGGTAACCCTCTAGTATATATATATATATATATATATATATCCATCCATCCATCCATTTTCCAACCCACTGAATCTGAACACAGGGTCACGGGGGTCTGCTGGAGCCAATCCCAGCCAACACAGGGCACAAGGCAGGAACCAATCCCGGGCAGGGTGCCAATCCACCACAGCATATATATATATATATATATATATATATATATATATATGTAGATATAGATGTTTCTTCTGCCCAAATGTAGCACTTTACACCTTTCAACATTAAACTGTACCTTCCAAGAGCTTCTCCAAGTCTTCTTGAATTGTGTCTGGTGTTGCTTCAGTTTTAGTGTCATCTGCAAAATTCACAAATTACTAACTAAACTGAAATTTGAGTCATTAATGTCAACCAGAAACAGAAGGACCTTACACAAGACCTAAAGTTATTTTCTTTTCTGCGAGCCTCGACTTATACAGCTCAGCAATCGTTAAATCAGAGCCGCTTACCACAACATTCAGTGAGACTTCAGAACTATGGGGGAATATATCAGACAGATTTAAATAAATAAAATACTGTGAAAGTGACAATAAATAAAGAAAAACAGCATTAAATGTAAGCCTGAATAAATAAATGAGTCAAGAAATATGTTTTGTTTTTTCTTATTACTTTTCTCTTGTTTATTACTTGATTTATATTTACATCATTTTGTCCTTAATGTTCTACCAAACGTAACATGCAATACGCACTTGAAAATAAAAACTGTCACTTTTGCTCATCAAGGCAAAGAGGGCGGGCTCTATCGAGTGTTGTCTTTTGATTGGTGACTCGGCCGCACAGTGGATGTACGAGTTATGCTTGATTTGGGACTCCTGTGGCTCACAGTTGTGACTGTGATGTGCAACAAAACAAAAGTGGCACAGAATTCCTGTGCGAAGCGGTGACTTTTTTTATTTTATAAAGTTTAACTTCATCATTACGTGCCTACATTTGAAACGTCTGCTGTAAAGGCGGCATTTGATGGCCGAAGGTCTAAAGGTTGATTTCTACTTCAGTGCCGAGCCTATGCTGTAGCACGTGTAGCCCATGACGTAGCCTGACACACATGTCCTCAAAAATGTGACTATGCGGACCCCACACAGATCCCTATGTCTCTGATTGACTAGTTTGTTAACTACAAATGTCCTGAAATGCATTTCTGTTTATCCTCTGCTATTTTTTTATTACATTTTTATATATTTTCCAACAATAGAAATAGACAGTCAAACGTTTCAAATGATAAATGTAATAGCTAAGTAGTACAAAAGAAGACAAAATCCTAACCAGTAGTGAAGTAAGCATGGAGAAGATCGAGGAAAATCTTGTCAATTAATTTTTACATTTATATGATAACCTTATCACAGCACTACAATGATATCAGATGGTGGGCAGTTGGTGGAGAGAAATTTCAACTAGCATTGGTTTGGAAGTCGGGGAACGTATAAAAAAGTGGAAAAACAAGGGACAAATACGTTCACCTACAGAAGATAGCAATAAAAGCGGTGCTTATTGTCCTGGCTGGCGCAACATGTGAAGAACAGAAAGAGAGAGAGAGAGAGATGGACTCAAACACGGCGTACTAGCATTCTGCGGCACGACACTCAAATATGAACTGCTACTGCACAAGTGGAAATCAGGCAGAAGTAGTGACGACCCACCAATTAAAACGCAGCACTCACTAGAGCCCGCCTCCTCATCTTTGATGAGTGAAAGTGACAGCTTTAAATAGATGTTGAGTGTGGTGTCTGTGACTTACATAAATGAAGAAATAATTAGATAAATACATAAAGAAATATATTTAGAGACATGTTTAATTGTTTACACTCACATTTCTTGTTGTTATGGGTTATCTGTTGTCACATTTCACACTATTTTGAATTATTTATATATTTTTATCTGAAATCATGTATGGTAAGGACACACTGACACAGAAAACAGAGGATCAGAAGAACAAGCGGCACTGCAAACAAACGCGTGTAGTTATGTGCACTCGTCATGTGGCTGGTGATCTGAAAAGTTTGTGTTTCATTTTATAATTTCCCCTGGGGATAAATAAAGTTCTGTCTGTCTGTTTACCTATAGTGTCTTTCATATGTATCTCTTTATACACATCTACAGTATATCTGTTTTATACTGCTTTATTATCTATCTATCTATCTATCTATCTATCTATCTATCTATTATATAGTGCCTTTCATATTTATGTATCTATACTAAATAGTGTTTTTCATCTACCCCGTGACCATGTGTTCGGATTCAGCGGGTTGGAAAATGGATGGATGGATTGATGGTTTTTCATCTATCTATCTATCTATCTATCTATCTATCTATCTATCTATCTATCTATCTATCTATCTATCTATCTATCTATCTATCTATCTATCTGAGAATGAGACTTCAGTGCACTCATTGAAAGGCACCATACAAAGGATCATCTGAATTGAATTTAACTTTTTTCCCTCTAAATATATTATTTATACAGTAAAGTATGTAAATGAAATGATGAATTTGTCTCCCCAAGGGGCTCCACTGCACACACAGACTGTTACAGGAGGAGCAAATGGGAGACAAGTTGTGGTCAAACGACGAGTTTGTTAGCAGATTTTTGCCCACTCCTGGGTTTTCTTATTGTGTAACGAATACGAATGGCTGCAAAAGTCAAATAAAAGCCATTAAAGATGATGGGTAAAGCAAAAGAGAAAATGAATGGTGTTATGTGATTTTCAAAAGCAGGATAACGTTTGGGGACCTGGAGCCAATCCCGGCTAGCACAGGGCACAAGGCAGGAGAGGTCCCTGCACTGGGTGCCAGTCCACCTCAGGGTGGTACACACACAGCCCAGGGTAGCACTGCCAGTTCACCTAAACCACTTGAGTTTGGATGGTAGGAGGAAGCCACAGGGAGAGCACGCAGGCCCCACACAGGGAGGACCGGAGACACCAGTGCTGGTCACCGTATTGGGAGCCACCATGCCACTTCAGAGTGTCACGTTGGGTCGCGGAGCTCAAAGCCACACGTAATTCTTCTATTTTTTTTTTTTTTTCATTCACATTTGTTAATCAAAAGAGAAGGAAAAAAAAAAACCCGGAGGTGCTCTTTAATGTCACATAATTGTGAGTTGCGCAATAAAACAATTACACTCTGTGTAAGCGTAAATGGCCTGTTGGAGAGGAAAGAGAAAGAAACTGTAGGCAAACAAGTTGGAGGCCTGTCTGTTCTTAAAAGAATGTTGAAACTTGTGTAGCTCGCTTTGAAGTGTGCTTTGCAAATACTTAACATTGAGCCCCCATCGGTGCCATTTAGTCCAAAGAAAAGTGCTCAAAATTCACAGCAAGACGGTGAAATTAATTATAACCATCAAATGCTATGGTGGTACTTTTTCCCAATGCTGGAAGATTAATTGCATTGCACTTTCTACGCACTCCACTAAATGATCTGATGAATGTATAATCATTCACAGATTTCTTCATTGCTGAAAATTGATTACCTTTGATTAGCTCTGATCCACACAAAGAACTCTGACAGAGTATCAGTGAAACATTAGAACATGGAGACAAAGTAACAAATGATTTAATTACCAGTGTGCCTGCTAATGGAAGATTCCCTGCCGATATCCTGGCATATCAGGGGCCCGTAAAAGACCTGGGGGCTTCCTTTAAGGTTGGGATAATATTTCTCAGTATTTTCAAGTTTTTCTCCCTGGGTCTTTCTGAAGAGCTTTAATTGCTTTAATTGCTAAGGAAAGAATGTAACATCTTTGCAAACTTTAAGATTAATGAGATAGTTCTAAGGTGTGATTACAATATTATTTAAATAGCGATTGTACAAACACTGTTGTGTATTTTCCCAATAAATATCGTCTGTCTGGTAAGGAAGCCGCTTGCGTACTTTGTTTATTCATTAATTGTACAACTGTTGACAATGCTAATTATGCCACTTATCTCCTATTATCTATTAATCATATCTGCGGAGCGCATCCCGGGCGCAAATACGGGCGACTCTTTACCATATAATAAGAAGAACAATGCGGGGCTGCAATGCAGCGATTTGCAGCATAGTAACACCGTGATACCAATACGTTTATTTACCTCGCATTACAGCACAACACCACTGACAGTACAATTCCCCTTAAATCAGGGCATCCCCAACTTTGCCCTCTTTTTGATTTTATTTTTTTTTATTATTATTTTCATACGCCAGTGTGTTTGCGGCCCTACTTCTCGATGAATCGACCACAAGCATTAAAGCAGGTGGGTCTTTGCCGCACAATCACCAACGCGTTAGACTCAGGGGTGCTTAACCTGAGGTCCATGGACCCCCAGGGGGTCCCAGGGACATGCGATCAAGGGAGGCATCATGAAAAGAAAAAAAAAAAACATAAAATAAAGGTGTCCACTAGTCTGTGCTATAATTTTGTTTTCTGTATGATTCCAATAATTTTGATCATTTTTATAGTCAAAATCGCTGAATTGGCACATTTCCTGTTCAAATACCGGAGAGAAACGAGCGGCGCAGCAGCGACGAGTCTCACCTCCCCTCGAACTGCGCTCTCCGTCACACACGGGGTGATGCCTGCAATTGGCACGTGCCTGTCGCTGTCTCTCCGTATGTCGCCAGTATAAGGTGTGCAGACACGGTTATTATACACCCTGACTTTCCACAGTCGGGCTAATATCTTTAATGAATGTGTGTGGCATATTTAGTCTTACTGATCCGACATGAAAAGGCGCAAGGTGAGGCAGACAGTACCGTGCCGACCTGAAGGGGGCGCATGTGAGCCCAACAGCCACTCGTTGTTGCTGTTCTTCTACGCTGAGGCGCCAATAAGTTCGTGATATTAGAAAGTCAAGTGCACTGCTGCGCTCCGTTAATTTTTATTTTTCTGTTCCAACTGACTTAAGATTTTTAAAACTAAAGGAAAATAAGGAGGACTTTTACAAGAAATTGACGGAGATTTTCATGGAGAAGGATAGGCGCATGGACTTCATTTACAAATCAAGGTAAGACCATAAACGTTTTTCAATTTTATAAAAAATGGGATCAGACGAAGAAAGAAACAATCCAATATTTAAAAACTAAATTTTGACCTTAAATCAAATATTCTTTTGTTTTTCATGTTATCCTTTTGTTGAACAGTCTGTATTAACATTCATTAAAGCATTAGAATTAAAAACAATTAAATATTTCAATTAAGGTCAACATTAGGGTTAGGGTTAGGGTTAGGGATTTTTTTTTTTTAATTAATTTTTACCTTTATTGGATCTAGGCTGAGTGACTTATTTTTATCGTCATACACATTTCATTGTATGTTGACCCTGTGTTAACCTATATATTCCCCTTTTGCAGAAAGGAAGATGGACACCTCTCCCACTCTGATGTCACTTCCGGGTCAAACTACTTGGACCCGCCTTTTCCTCCCAGAATCCAAAATAAGAGGAAACAACACCATCTTGGACAGAAGGAAAAAGGCAATGCCATTAACCAAATTCCTTCCTTCAGGACATTCACAAACTAATTAACTCCTTAACCGCCCTCTGCCGGATATATCCGGCACCGTTGTTTTATTGCTAACGCCATACTGCCGGAATTATCCGGCACATTTGCCTGTGTTTATATGAATGCCTGGCAAGTAGTATAACTGACGGTTTGCCGTGGGTATTATTACTACGTTGTATTTCGACAAGTCTGTGGTTGTTTTGGCCGGTCATGTGACGTGATTCGCATGTAACAGCTGTGAATATGGCGAAACGTAAACTGACTTCAAGTGAGGCTTTGCAGGCGATTTTGGACAGTTCTGATCATGATTGTAGCAGTTCTGAAGAAGATTTTAGTGACAGTGATGAGCAGCAACGTGCGCTGCATGATACTGTGAATGAAGACGCATCGGATGACGGCGCTGAGTGGGTGTATCCCCGGCATCTCAGCTGGGCTGCTGCCCGTGGTGAGCTACCTTTTCTGCATTCGTTTGAGGCAACGTGTGGCTTTATTGTTGATGTAAACAATTACACTGCTGAGCAGTTTTATGAGCTGTTTGTGTCACCTGATTTGATCAGACATTTTGCTCATCAGACAAATCTGTATGCAGCACAGTTTATTGAGAAAAATCCCAATTTACCTCCACATTCCCGTGTTTGTGCTTGGTTTGACACTGATGAAAACGAAATGAAAAAATTCATTGGGATTTTGATGTTGATGGGAATAATCAGAAAACCAGATATTGAGATGTACTGGTCTACAGATCCTATGTATGCAACACCTATTTTTGCAGCTGTCATGACACGTAACCGATTCTCTTTGCTGCTGAAATTCTTTCATTTGAATGACAACAGAAATGAGCCAGATAAGAAAGATCCAAACCGCGACCACTTGTTCAAGCTATGTCCTTTGATTGATCATTTATTTGAAGCATTTCAGTTGCCCTACATGCCAGGACCGTCAGTTGCAGTTGATGAAAGTTTATTGTCGTGGAAGTGCCGCTTAGAGTTTCGACAGTATCTACCATTGAAAAGGGCACCGTTTGGTATCAAGATGTTTTGCTTAGCTGAGAATTCAGGTTACATTTATAGATTTCGTGTATACACTGGCAACTTGCACAACATTTAGTGGTCAATACTGCTTGAATAAATGTAAAAAATGTAAAAAAAATGTAAAAAAGTAAAAAAACGAAAATTGTTCAGATTTCGCCTGGCGTGGGGAATATTTAGGGAGTTGGCGGTTAAAGGGTTAAACCCCTTCACTTTCTGCAAACTTTATTGTGTTATAGATTTAACTTTAAATGAATAAACTGGCCATTTGTATCCATCAATTTACACTCAATAGCCCATAATAAAAGTGTTTAAAAGGTCTGCAGGTTAATTAAAAATCAAAACAAAATTTCTCAAACACATCAACATGGGATGCTACAGCAAAGGGTCCAAATACTTCTGGAAATGAGGGGTTTGAGTTTGTGCTTTTTCTTTCCTTGGGCCACTAACGGATCACTCCCTTGTTTTTAATTAGCATTTTCCGTACTGTCCAAATTCTTTTGGGATTGGAATTGTAGATAGATATGAAAGGCACTCTGTGATAGATTAACAGTGAAGGCACTAGAAAGATACACGTGAAAGACAATATGTCATTGACATGTAAGGTGCTATATCATAGATAGATAGATAGATAGATAGATAGATAGATAGATAGATAGATAGATAGATAGATAGATAGATAGATAATAAAGCAGTATATAACAGATATACAGTAGATGTGTATAAAGATAAACATATGAAAGACACTATAGATAAAGAGACAGACAGAACTTTATTTGTCCACAGGGGAAATGATAAAATGAAACAGAAACTTTTCAGATCACCAGCCACATGACGAGTGACAGATAGATAGACACCTTGTATTCCTACTCACCTTTGTCATGCACAGAAAGCCTCCCATTCCAAGTTGAATGTTTGTCCACTGTTTATTATTGTGTCCAGTGTGGACCCAGAGACTCTGATTGTCCTGCCCAGTGCCTGGCCAGTGTAGCATGGCCTCTGCTGTCTTCTTGAGTCTGCTCTGCTCCTTTCTGGCCTCTCGGCAGTCATCTGAATGAATGATTCCATAAGTGGCGTGTGTCTGCACGTAGCCGCATGCGTGTATTATTGGACTTGCTGTAATTGCTCTAAATGTTGTGTTCTGCTCACTTCATCTGTATATTTAAATTCTCCTATAATTATTTAATGCCTAGCATGATATGCGTAGTGAACTGGCACTTATGAGTAATAGAAACTCCACCTTTGTTTTCCATTCCTGTGGCCGCCTTGGTATTTGCCTGCAAACACTTGTGATTTGTATGTCACTTTTAGTTAAACACATGTATTAAATAAACAAATGTAAATAAAATATATATTTTGCATATCTTTATATATATATATACACAGTATATAAAGTACATATAGTAATAAGAGACAGGACAGATTAAAGAATTTTGGGGCAACTTGAAGGCTACCTCTGTCTATTGCAATATCAAAAAAATGAGAGAAAATGCATGTTAGTAATGTCAAGGTGGTGGTTCTTCCAGTTATGATAGATGCTGGAGGAAGAGGAGGATCCAGGTGGTCGGACTCTGTAGCTGGTGTGATGAGCAGAAAGAATCTTCCTTTCTGCATAGGGATAAGAAGAGAGATCATTATTAGATAGCACCACCTTATGTCTCTGCAGAGTATTGGAATCATTTAAACCCAAAAGCTGTTCCCCAAGTGCCTATATATGTATATATATACATATATATATATATATATATATATATATATATATATATATATATATATATATATATATATATATATATATATATATATATATATATATATCATATAAAAAAACTCCTGGGACAAGACAAGACTTTTTCAGAGAGATAATTTTAAGTCCCGGGAGTCAAGACTTTGTGCCAGGAGATTTAACCAGCCCCACGGTCCACTCACTTCTAATGTGCATGAATGCTGTTGTCAGTCACAGTTCCTGTGATCTCAGCTCTTATACATTTTTATGTTTTCCTCATTTTAATACAAGACATACAATCTATTCATTTCCTTTGATGTAGTCCTTTGCTGGACGATATATGTTCTAGATGAAACATCAACGACTAAGCGAAGAAGAAAGGGCAGCGCATCGAAAAGAGGCCAAAAAGCACTGGAGAGAAAAGAGTTCAAAAAAGAGCAATAATAATCCAAGTACAAATTTGGAAAATAAGAAACGTTATAATCAGCCCGGACCAAGTGGATTTGAAAACCTAGCAGGTCCAAGCAGGGGTGGAAATAAATGACAAAGAGTAGAAGACAAAGTAGAACGTCATAAAGAGGTTAAAAAAATGTTGGCGTGATACACATGGAGAGCAGGTTAGAGATTATGAAAGTACGAAAATTTGAAAGCCTCAAAAAACTGATAGGAAAGATCGCGTTAGAGCAAACAAACGTGATTACTCGGTGAAATAACGAAACAGGGAAAAGAGATTGAATATATGGATATAGGTGATATGACAGAAGTATGTAGATATTGTTTGGATTTAAAGTTTAAGTCAGAGACATGTAGACCATCTAATTCATGTTGCCATCAGAGAAAAGTCATGTTTCTTCCCAATGAAGAGGCGTATCCACGTGAATTAAGATTTATAGTTTGGCGAAAGTGAAATCAATGCTAAAAATGCAGATTTACATGATTCAGGACCATACGCTATGAGGATCTGTGGTGCTGCAACAATTAAAGCTACAACAAGTTTAATTTCGAACAAACCACAATTCGGTCAGGTTTATATTTACAATCACGGAGAAGCAATGCAACAAAGAATCGAAAGAGTTAAACGATCGGACGTGTTCGAAATTCTACAGCCAATAATGGATACAAAAAGTATCACACTTTACACGAACTTTATCTGAAAAACACGGACAAAGAAGTTTTCTTGGATTTCGATTTGAATTCCAAAAGATCACGGTCACATTTATAATAAACCAACATGTGACAAATTGTCAGCGATAAGAGTTTCGAAAGACGGAGATATCAAAGACAGAGTTGATACCCGTGTTTATCCAAAAGCACAGCACGATTCATCGCAAGCGGCAGATCCGGGAAACGACGAGCACGTAGGGCCCACACGGGGGTTGGCGAGCAAAGCGAGCAGGGGGCAGAGCTCCCTAGTATATATACTGTGAATATATATATACATGTACAAATGGAAGAATTTTTAGTACAGATGTGTACAGGTTTGAGTCCAAAGCAGAACTAAATGGTGAGGATGAGATGGTGGGCATTTAAAGTGTGGCAGAGGAAGTGAAGTAATTATGACCAGAACTGGAAGTGACGTCCTCGGGATCGTGACCAGAAGTGACGTTATGGAGGCCAGGCGGAATTTCCCGTAATGGGTCTGCAGTTGAAAAAGAGAAACGATCAGTGCACCTCGCCACCCCCTGGTCTGGTGTGGAAATACCTTCCTTTGAGCCCTTTAGCTGCTTCCCATGCTCATGTATATACAGTATATACTGTTTATACTCACCATGGTTTCTGTCGAAGACAGTTAATAGGATTATTTCAAAATCTTTGCTGTCTCTTGACCTACATGTACTTTCAGCGCCTTTCAGCACTTTGCTGAACTTTCTCTTTCCATTTCACAATTTGATCAGGTCTCTTTTGTTTCTCCTGTCCAGGGCACCGACCTGTTATCAGTTGTCCATCCACCTTACTGGTCAGCGGTGCTAATCACATGGCCCGTCAATCACTTCTGCTGCATCCTTCATTTACATAAAGCATACCTGCAGCCCAGCACAGTGTGTGTAAGTTTTCACGCTGCATGTGTCATTTTCGTCTTCACACTCCTGAGGGGTCGCTGCAATTTCATACACATGTGGATTTCAGGTTTTCTCTCTGGTCATCAAATTCTGGACGTGTTCTAATTCAACAATCTTCCAACATTGTTTATAACATTTATTTTTAAAAAAGATATTCTACTGGTAGCCCATCCAAAATTCTTAATAATCATCTCCCACGTGTTCCCTTTTCATATCCTCATTTCAATAACAATAATCAGTATATTAAATACAGTAATATATACAAACAGTATATTTTACTTTATGATTACTTTTTTAATTACATTTTTTTGTTTCTTGTCTTATTTTTGGTTACAATTACCAAAAGGGTCTTAAGCCGAGGATTTAATTACTTTAAAGAGCCTAGCCACTTGCAATCCTATAATATACCAATTAAAAATGCCATAATCTAAGGATTCATAAAGTTTTCCAACCCCTTCACTTTCTGCACAGTTTTTTGTTCAGTAGATTTAATCCGACATGGAAAAATTTTAAATTTTTTTCTCATTAGTTTACATATATAATGACAAAGTGACACAAGGTTTCAGAACGTTTTGCAAATTCATTACAAACCAAAAACTGAAATCGCTCATTCCTAGAAGCACTCAGAGCCTTAATTCAGTATCTTATACGAGATGGCGTTGGTTTGGACATGTGCAGAGGAGAGATGCTGGGTATAATGAGAGAAGGGTGCTAAGGATAGAGCTGCCAGGCAAGAGGAGAAGAGGAAGACCTAAGAGAACATTTATGGATGTGGTGAGAGAGGACATGCAGGTGATGAGGGTGACGGAACAAGATGACGAGGACAGGAGGAGATTTGGAAAAAAAGATGATCCACTGTGGCAAACCCTAACAGGAACAGCAGAAGAAGAAGAAGAAGAAGAAGAAGAAGAAGAAGAAGAAGGGCTTTTCAATACCTTAGACAATTACATTAAAATTCCATATATTATGATATTATTAGTTAGTTTGAGCAGTACAAGGCCTTAAGAGCTGATTGTTGAAAGTTAAGGACTTTTTCCTGCACATTTGCTGTGACGTAAGCAGTTGGCCATTGTCTGTCAGAAAACCGTGCAGCTGCATGCCACGACTTAACTGCAGCGGCCTCTTATATTAGCATGCACATTTATATTTAATTTAGCAAGCATTTAAGTTTATACGTCTTGTTATTGGTTTTAGAACCATTAAAAGGAGTCGCTTGAGATCTCTTTACGTGGCTTAGACAGGCACTATTATTTTACAGGTTGCTGCTTTTATTTTTAATGTGGCCTGCTTACTTGCTTGCTTTTCACCTGCCTTGTTTTTTAAGGACCAAGGACGCAGTGTTTTTGAGGGAACTGAGGAAACAAGTTTTTGTTTTGGGACATGGCGACTCTGCTGGGCCTTTTGACTCACCAGAGTCTAAACAAGTTTTTGGGAAAACCTTCAATGCCCCCCAAACTTAATAAACTTCCACGCTAGCGCATAAACACTTTAAACATAGAAACATTTCTATATTAAGGCTTATGAACATTTCAGATGATCAGATTAAAAGCAATCTGTATTGTGTTAGTTTGGTTGAATTAGACTGAAAGTTTTAAGTATTGATTACCAAGGTTAGCCCCTGTATTGGTAAGTCAGACCGTATGTGGCTGCGCGTCACTGGCTGAGGCTCAGGCTGCACCCTAGGCCTGTATACATAAATTTTTGATAGCATTAAAGTTCAATGCTTCCTCATGAATCAATATCGTAATTAATTAAGGTAAAACAGCAGGTACTATATCAGTTGGCGTTGAGCGATATATAAATTTAAGGGTTCCTTAATAAAGGCTTTAGCACTGTTCTTGCTGACTCAAGGCCTCTCGCCTGCTTCCAGCTCCAGCAGCTTAGCTCATATCAGTAAAGCTGAGTGCTGCACTTACCAGTACAGCTGCCTATGATTTTAGTTTTACTGGATGCTGGTGCAACAAACAAGTTCAGTTTTTCATATGTGGGTCATCCTGGTTCCAGCTTAATGGATGAGAGCTGATCATTTAAAAGGCCTCCAATTTTTGTTAGCTCAAGATTGGGAATGTGAGGAATGTAAAACATGATCAGATGATGGTCATCTCCAGGCCAGTTATGACCTTCGAGTCCTAATGACCGTTATGAAAAGATTGACTATTATTATTAGGGGAAAGACGTTTACAAGGTGAGGTAATTGTTCTGAAAACAGGTACAGCACGAGGTCAATATTATAAAGATAACATGTAAAGTGAATGATGAGAATTATGTATGAAATGGGGATGTTTTTGTGATTAGAACTGAAATAAAAACGAACCGCACCCAAACCACTGGGCTCCCTTCATGAACTGAGACAGGCTGTACGTGCTCTGCAATTGTTTTCTATCCTATGCAATAAAGTCTAAATTCTGACTCCCTTTCTGAAGACTCTGCTCGTTTTTCCACAACAGTTTCTTCTGAGGCCATTCATCAATGAGAGAAGCTTACACACAACCCCCTTCTCAGTTCAGCAACCTTACAGTTTGAGTGTAAAATACAACAAGCTAGAAAGGGAACCATGAAGCCATAAACCTTGCCCAAATAGAGCTTTCCTCATCTTTGAAACTCTGGGGGTAGAAAACGGTTTGTCCAGCTTCCTGACTCTTTAATATTACAGATAACGACATGCAAAATTATGTGTCAGATATCACTCATTTTACAGTCCATTGCAGTATGTCCTGGTTACTTTCTCTCTCATAATAAACCCTGGAGACTCACAACAATAACATTCAGATCCAGAAGATTAAAGCCTGAGGAGGTCCTTCTTGTTAAGAAGTTAACTACCACTAATAATAAAACATTTTTGTATCTTCCAAGGGATAACCTGAATGTCCAGTCATCATCATATTTATACGTAGTGTCATGTGATGTTGTCTGGGTACGTGTTGTGATAGACGGCTGGCAGCTCAATCTGGCTGGGACGTCCCTGAAAGAGAAGAGTGGAGGAAGGCAGCTTTTTCAGGGCACTGCATCCCCCAGGATGCTAGGTAGCAGCTCTCCTGGACGGCAACGGTTCCCCGAATTCCCTCAGGGCATCCTGGGACATGGAGTCCGTTTCCTCAGCCCTGTTGGTTGCTGTGGGTGCTGCCAGGGGGAGCTCACAAAGAACCTGAGGACTCCTACTGTTACTACAACCAGGAAGTACTTCGGAGTCATGAGGACGGAAGCTCACAGTACTTCCGGGCTACTTGAGGACTGACGATGTAGCATTTGACCCAGGAAAAGAGAAGGAGCACTTCCGGGTCATGGACTATATAAAGGACAATGCGAGACCCAGCAAAGAGAGCCGGAGTTGGGAGGTTGGTGACGAAGCTGCTGGGAGTGGAGGATTGTTATTTGTATTGATTATTGTTGGAGAATTGTGGCGGGTGTGGTGCTTTGTGCACTGGATTGGAAGAAAAAATATTACAAATCTTCTTGGTGTTTTTTACAAGTGTCTGGCGGGTTTCACGGGGCAACAGCGACCCCTAGCGGCCACGGTGTCTATCGTTTATCTGGGAAAGAGATGGCGCCAGGACGCATTGTGGGGAGAAATCAAACCCGTGGAGGGAGTCCGATGATTTGCTGGGAAACTTTGGGTCTGGAAATTCGTGTGGACATTAATTTGACGCGTACCACCTACCAAAATATCATTGCAGACCGTGTGTGATGCTTTGGGGCAAGCGTATCGCACAGTCTAATGCACCCTGCCACCCTCCATGAATTGTTCAGGAATGAAGAGTTCAAGGTGTTGTCCTGGCCTCCCAGTTTCCCAGATCTCAGTCCAAATGGGATGTGTTGGAACGACAAGTTGGGTATGCGGTGGCTCCACCTTGCACCTTACAAAAGTTAGAGGTTCTATTGCTAATGTTGTGGTGCCAGAGACCACAGGGCATCTTCAGAGGTCTTGCAGAGTCCATGCGTGGGTGGGTTGACTTCTGGAGGAGCATCAGCATATTAGGCAGACGGTCTTGATGTTTGGGCTCACCAGTGTATTTGTATTTTTTTCACTCTGCTTTTGCCCCCCTCAGAGTCTTCCTTTCTAACAAATTTCAAGCAACCAGATGTGCATGATGGGTGCCAAATCTTTTTTTTTTTTTTCCTTGGGACTAAACTGCTTGTGGCAAGGAATTCCAACTCCAAAGTGCTGTCCAGAGTCGGTGACCCGATGTCATGGAGCAGTCGGCCAGCGCGATTTGTGACACAGGCATTCATTTTGTAGGTCGCAGAGAGCCGTGAGCACGAGGTAGAATTACACAACGCGCCGTCACTCGATCACACCACATCTGTCACAATGACAACGTGTGTTTGGTCCGTGCCAGAAAATTAGGTGGACACCTCTGAGAGCACGAGGAAAGCAGATTGAGTTAAAACGGCAAATGAGGGAATGGATCTGCTCTCCGGATTTAACTCTTTAATTGAACAAACCGTACAGCATTTGCTGCCCATCCAATATTGGATCTCAAGTGTGTTATGAAACTCCTTGGTGCAAATTGGAAATATTCATTGTTTTCAGAAATATCTACTATTAAGAGCTAAATTGAAGAACTAATTCAATTATGAAAATGATTAGTGGCAGATTGTCATGAATTAGCAGGAAGCGTTGCTATGCTGGAAAACGTGCCTGCCCAGCGAGCGACTAACAAATATTACATTAAAATAATGTGCTCAGCGCGGCCTCACGTGTTTAAGTCATCACAGAGAGGCTGAAGTTGTGAGAGAAGAAAACGCCGTTAAAGCTGTGACCTCTAAAGACTGGACGTTCACACGGCCGACTCAGTAGAGGACACCTGGGCGACAAGACAAGATAAGATACGGTGGCATGACGTGCCCTGACAAACTGTAATGTAATATCCAGTGCTTTCAGAAAGTCCTCACACCACCTCGTTTTTTCACATATTGTTCTTCCTTGTGCTTAAATTATTTAAATTAATTTTTTTCCCTCATCAAACAACAAAGCGAAAACAGGGTTTTGGAATTTTTTTGCAAATTTATTGAAAATAAGAAACTGAAATATCCCCCCGATGTAAGCATTCAGACCCTTTCCTCAGTATTTCATGGAGGCCCCTTTGGAGTCCTTATGGATCTGACACGACAAGCTTCACACGAAGGGATTTGGGGATTTTTTTGCCCCTCTTCTCTGCAGATCCTCTCAAGCTCTGTCAGGTTAGATGGACGCCATTGGTGGAGTCGTTGCGGTCAGGTTTCTCTCTTGGTTGAGTTCAAGTCTGGGCTATGGCTGGGCCACTCAAGGACGTCCTCAGAGGTGTCCCTAAGCCACTCCAAGTAAACAGAATTGTAACAAAGAATCTTTATAAAGGATAACGTAGGAAAAACAGCAAACTGCTCAAAAGAGCTGAAAAAGGATTTGCCTTGAAGGTAATCCAAAGAAAACGTACCCCAAATTCAAATTCAGATAAATAGGCTAATAATAATCATAATGTTAACAAAAAATATTTCTAATGCAAAGCTAATTGATAGTATTCTTGACATAGAAAACTTGTCATTAGATACGGGGGTCGTCCCAGACTGTCTTAAGACTGCTGTAGTTAAACCCCTACTCAAGAAAAATAATCTCGACCCCTCTGCTCTTGAAAATTTTAGACCCATCTCTAACCTGCCTTTCTTAAGTAAACTTCTAGAGAAGGCAGTCATTATGCAGTTAAATGACCACCTCAATAAACCTGCTATTCTTGATAAGTTTCAGTCGGGTTTCAGAACAAATCACAGCACAGAAACTCCACTCGTTAAAGTAATAAATGACTTGCGGGTAAATGGAGACTGAGGCCATTTATCTGTTCTCATCCTCTTAGATCTGACACCATTAATCACAATATTCTTAGAAATCGCCTTAGTCAATGGGTGGGCCTCTCTGGAAGGGTCTTAAATTGGTTTGAATCCTACCTGGCAAGTAGAAAATTCTTTGTTAGTTGTGGTAATTACAACTCAAAGACACATGATATTCTATATGGTGTTCCACAAGGCTCTATCCTGGGTCCGCTGCTCTTCTCAATCTACATGCTTCCATTAGGTCAGATTATCTCAGGGCACAACGTGAGCTACCACAGCTATGCTGATGACACACAGCTGTATTTATCAATTGCACCTGATGACCCCGATTCTCTTGATTCACTAACACAATGTCTAACTTGTATCTCAGAATGGATGAATAGTAACTTTCTCAAATTAAATAAAGAGAAACCCAAAATCTTAGTGATTGGCAATAATGGATACAATGAGGCTATTAGAAATAAACTTGATACATTAGGATTTAAAGTCAAGACAGAGGTAAAGAATTTATGGGTAACTGTTGACTGTAACCTGAATTTTAAATCACATATTAATCAGATCACTAGGACAGCATTTTTTCACTTAAGAAACATAACAAAAGTTAGACCTCTTGTAACTTTCAAAGATGCTGAGAAATCAGTTCACGCTTTTGTTTTCGGTCGACTAGATTACTGTAACGCACTCCTCTCAGGACCACCCAAAAAAGACATCAATCGTTTGCAACGAGTGCAGAATGGAGCTGCTAGAATCCTAACTAAGAAAAGAAAATCCGAGCACATCACACCAGTCTGGGCGTCACTACACTGGTTACCTGTGTCATTTAGAATTGACTTTAAAATTCTGCTTATGGTTTATAAAGCCTTAAATAATCTCGCTCCACCTTATATATCGGAATGTCTGATATCTTATATTCCAAATCACAACCTCAGATCCTCAAATGAGTGTCTGCTTAGAATTCCAAGAGCTAAACTTAAAAGAAGTGGTGAGGCGGGCGGGTGGCCTTCTGCTGTTAGGCACCTAAAATCTGGAATAGCCTGCCAGTAGGAATTCCCCAGGCTGATACAGTGGAGCACTTTAAAAAACTGCTGAAAACACATTACTGTAACATGGCCTTCTCATAACTTCATTTTAGTTTAATCCTGATGGTCTGTATATTCAATTAATTATCATAACTATTCATGGTGGCTCTAAAATCCGTACTAACCCCTACTCTCTCTTCTGTTTCTTTTCCCGGTTTTCTGTGGTGGCGACCTGCGCCACCACCACCTAATCAAAGCACCGTGATGTTCCTACATTGATGGATTAAAAGCCAGAAGTCCATGTGACCATCATCATCAAGTCCTTCCATGAGATCCCTAATTACAAAGAGGACTGATCATTTATGTTAGGTAGAATGCCCAGAGGGGGCTGGCTGGGTGGTCTCGTGGCCTCAGAACCCCTGCAGATTTTATTTTTTTTTTCTCCAGCCGTCTGGAGTTTTTTTTTTGTTCTTTCTGTTCTCCCCTGGTCATCGGACCTCACTCTTATTCTGTGTTAGTGTTCTCTTATTTTAATTCTTACTTTGTCTTTTTTCTCTGTTCTTCATCATGTAAAGCACTTTTTGCTACATTATTTGTACGAAAATGTGCGACAGAAATAAATGTTGTTGTTGTTGTTGGCTGGTTCTCTCACTCTGACGTCAGATAAAGGTAAAGGGAGGAGCCAGCAGTTGTGATGTCAGGGTAACCCCGCCTCCTTGGGTGTCTCCACCCACATTTAAAAAGACAATAAATAATTTTGAAAATTACAGAAAATACATAAAAATGTGAAAAATAATTCAAAAATAAGTAAAAGACATATTGTAAGCTCAAAGGGTTTGGCTCAGAAGTCACTGCATTGTGTGGTTTTAACAGTCAGGGTGTCCTCCTTGTCTGTAGTTTCCCTTCTTTTTATTCATCTTTTATTTCTCCAAATTCTTTTTGTTTTTTATGTTCTTGTATTTCCATTCTTTTTCTGTTCTATTACCGTATATACTTGCGTATAAGTCGGGTCTTGAAACCTGAAAAATCGATCATAAAATCAGACCCCGACTTGTATGCCCGTTCAAAAATGCGACCCTTCATTTTTCTTTTGACATTTTCTTGCCTCCTCCAATCTCGCTTCAGTTTCTCAGACGCATCAGATTTTGTTGCAGCAGCACAGTTACCAATTTCTTTTGCTACATCAACCAGCTTCATATTTTCTTCTGATCGAACGCTCCATCGTAGATAAGGGATGCTCTTACGATAAAGGTGTATGAGGGTGTGAGATACAACAAATACAAAACAGTGCAAACGTCGCTCCGGGATAGTTTGGGTATCACCATGTGGTCACGTAGGCACCATACATAGAAATATAAAAGCTGTGTGCTCCCTGGTTACTCTTTCAGGTAATTCAAGATTCCAGTCCTTCAGATTCTCGCCCACTTGTTGCGTTGATGTCGATGTGTAAAGACGGCCACAAAGTCAGGCCAAGGAGCTTCACGAACACAAGGATGTTGTTCTGTGAGCGGGCCGGCCTGTTTGCTCTGCAGTAAATTGTGATATTCAGGAAAGTCTTTAACCATTTTCTGTACCACGCAACGCTGATATCCATTGGACGTGAAAAACAGAACATCGACAGAGGAAGACGAGTGTTATTTTTTTTTTTTATGCCATTTTAAACAGACAAGAAATGAGTTAGAAGCAGATACAGAATCAAAAGCTCCATCTTTTAGTTATAGTAGATGACGTAAAACATGAGGCTGCTGTCAGACATGCACACTGCATGAGCATCTTCAAGCCTTGCAAAGGATAAGAGCCAAGGGGACAGGCTGCCGCACTTCTTCACTTCATTGTCCTCTTTGCCCAAAATGATCCAACGACGACTGCATGGAAGAGCTGTGATGTCATTTCCTCCCGTGATGCAGAACGTCCCGCCTCTTCTTCCCTGCCAGCTTTTGAAGTAAACGGCAGGTCTGCATTCATTCTGTTATTCGCTACACAAGGAGACAGCGCCTGTCCTTCAGAAGGGCCCTTGCTTAAGAATCTGGTTAAACAAGTACAGCGAGCCAACAGAGAACCTTCATTGTTACCTTTCATTTCAAGAGGTCATTAAATGGGGGATTCCATCTTCCAAACCCCAATTCTTGTTCACGCTCCGTATTGATTACTGTAATTCTATCCTTTCTGGTGTTCCTCACAAACTCCTTTACAAACTTCAGTTGGCTCAGAATGCTGCGACTCGTATTATTACCAGAGCCCCGTCCATTGAGCACATTACCCCAGTCCTCCCTGTTCAATATCGCATTGATTTTAAGATTCTGCTTATTACTTACAAGACCCTCCATAATCTGGCACCTCCTTATCTTTCTGATCTTCTTCATATCTCCATTCCTTCTCGTATCCTCAGATCCTCTTCCTCTATTAATCTTATAATACTCCCTACTCGCCTGACTACCTTGGCGTTTGGAGCTTTCAGCTAAGCGGACCCTCGATATTCGTAACATTGACTCTCTTCTTACCTTTAAATTTCACCTTAAAACGAATCTTTTTTAAGGCTGGCATGTTTTCTTTGATATAAATTTCAGTTGATAATTTTAAATGTAATATTATTATTGTATTTATTGTACTGTAATGTACTATTCATTTTACATTGTCCATCCATCCATCCATTATTCAACCCGCTATATCCTAAGTACAGGGTCACGGGGGTCTGCTGGAGCCAATCCCAGCCAACACAGGGCTCAAGGCAGGAAACAAACTCCGGGCAGGGCGCCAGCCCACCGCAGGGCACACACACACCAAGCACACAGCAGGGACAACTTAGGATCGCCAATGCACCTAACCTGCATGTCTTTGGACAGTGGGAAGAAACCCACGCAGACACGGGGAGAACATGCAAACTCCACGCAGGGAGGACCCGGGAAGTGAACCCAGGTCTCCATACTGTGAGGCAGCAGCCTATAAATGAAATAAATTATTATTGTTATTTATTATTATTATTAATATTATTATTCATGATATCTCTCTACACCACTCATTACTCTTATCAAATGTGCCTGGAAAGACATCATTTGCCTTGTTTGCAGTATCTGAGTCAATGTTATACAGGACTACTTATTTAATTTTTCATTCTGTGCTCCCTGTTCTGAAATTCTGAGACCTGGCAGCACTTGAATTGGGGGGTTTTGTTGGAGCAGACTAGGACCCTCTCATTAACTTTTTTCATTGGAAACTTAATTTTGTTTTTCTTGTTTTCATTTTCCTGTTCCCACCGCCATCTTCTTCATTCTCTGTTAGGGCGGCTCTGGTGTTTCTAGGCGCGTGGCCTCTAGCTGATTCCTCATTGGGGTTGGACCGCCTTAGCTGAATCTGCAGACTCCATGACTCGTTTTTCTCGCTCGTGTTTGTTTTCTTATGAGAATCTCCGGTGTTGACTCTTGTAGTTTGGGTTTCGGTAACAGTATGGTTACTTCCTGGTTCCCAACCATATTTTCGTCTGTTGACGATGTCTTTTCTCCCCGTTACTAAATAATATGTTCTTTTTCACGATTCTCTAGATGTTCTGTCTCAGGAGAAGATGGTGAAACAATAATTAACAAAAGGGGGTTGACAGATAAGGTGAGGTCAAAAATTACGTGCAGGGTCAATACCGGAGAAGACCAAACGATCTTTCAAACAAACCAGAAATGTTAAAATTAAAACTCATAAGCCAAAGAACTGTTAAGAGAATTTTGCACACCGAACGTTAACTCGATCCAAACCCAGATAACCAAGAAGCGCATGGGATGACTTTTCATCTGCTCACGCTGGTGACGTCACGTGTCCCCCATTCCTAAGCACATTTATAAAATACGCCGATCATAAAACAAGCATAACCGGTAAAAATGATATCTGTGAAGTATTTAATAAGAATCGTGAAACGTTTAGCGAGTGCTGGCGATCGACAGCTCAGTACTGCTAAACGTTTGGACAAAACAGTCGAGAATTTTGTGCTAAAGGAATCCACTGGAATGTGCCGTCTTTATTATCTCTCTGCATGGATCATAGCGTGTAAGATTGATAACAAAAAAGAAATACAGCTTAATGAAAATTAAAATGATAATTCATACTCATAATTACATCTCAATATCAGGAATGACTAATGCACTGTAAAAACATCCATAAACTACATTAAATTAGCCATATTTTTTAACAATTAAAGAACTGTAGTACAATTAATGGTTAAAACATGTTTTATAACAAATAAATGCATGTATATTAAAATTTAAGCAGTGCATTAGCTGCCAATATCAATTTAATCTTCCAATATGTAGGAATAGTTTATGCATAATTGTTTTATCGTCTTAAAAACTCACAATGCTGCAGTAATAAAACAATGAATGTCTGTGAAAACATTTAATGGGATTGTTCTGCCTAAGAAAATAACAGATGGAATTGTAAAGGAACAGTCAGTCAGTCAGTTATCTTCCAACCCGCTATATCCTAACTACAGGGTCACGGGGGTGTGCTGGAGCCAATCCCAGGCAACACAGGGTGCAAGGCAGGGCGCACAGCCCACCACAGGGCACACACACACACACACACACCAAGCACACACTAGGGACAATTTAGAATCGCCAGTGCACCTCACCTGCATGTCTTTGGACTGTGGGAGGAAACCCACGCAGACACGGGGAGAACATGCAAACTCCACGCAGGGAGGTCCCGGGAAGTGAACTCAAACAAGGTCTCCTTACTGCAAGGCAGCAGTGCTACCACTGTGCCACCATGCCCCAATGCGCTACCTTTAAAGGAACAGTCCACACAAAAATGATATTTTATATACAGTATGTTACTTACCCCTAAAAGTTTTAATCTCATGTGTTTATGGAAAATGGTGATTTGGTGGCTTTATTAAATTTAGTACGCCAATGTCATTTTACGCGACCTTTTGTCATGAGGTCTGTCAGAGTTGCCCATCATAGACGCTAATCTCCTCACTGCTTCTACTTCTTCTTCTTCTTTCAGCTGCTCCCGAGAGGTCAGGGGTCTCCACAGCAGATCATCTTTTTCCAGATCATCCTGTCCTCATCATCTCACTCTGTTAACTAATCTCATTGCTACATTGCTGAAAATCGTAGCCCGTGATGACAGTTTGGAGATCTTCCAGCACCCTTGTGCTCGCCCCTTTTTACGACAGCCTGATGGACATGGCACTCGTTGAAGGGTTAACAGCCACAGCCATCTCTGCCCTTTAGTTCTTTTTTTATGATCTCTTGTGGTATGGAAAATACGAGGCGTCAAACGGATGAGCTTCTCTGCTTGTGAGGGTCGAAACACGTGTGCGCCTTATTTCTCATCGCTACGTTCCATGCATGGTACTTCTGGAGGTGCATTCATTTGTTCATTTGGTTGTCAGTCCTGTGGCGTACACAGAGCCCGCCCCTCCAAGTAATGAGAAAATGACAGCTGTTTGATTTTCTCCTACCCAGTCGCCAACTTTTTGGTCTGAGTTGTTATGTATGCCACATTAGGTGATTGCCGTCACAGGAGCGTGCTGCTGATTGGCTGAGATGATGAATTTGAAGGCTACGACTGAAAATCATTGGAAAATTAGGGTTAACGTAACATGAGCTTAAGCGGTAAATGAAAATCAAAATGCTGTGTTGGTCCTCACTCATGCTGTTCTCTTTTCCTTTTTTGCTCAAATCACTGAGGCCACCTTTAAAAGAGCAGATGGCTCTGGATATTCTGTAGCTCTTCACTAGCAAGTGCGGCATGTCCTTGACAGAAAGCTTGAACCAGAAATGCAAACCTCACATGAAGAAAAACTGCCTTTAGTTTGTTGTGGGCGTTGACATTCAAGCCCCTTTGATAAAACTGAGCCGTTCAGGTTGCACATGTGCAAACACAGCTACGGATAGAGAGGACACTGCAGGGCCAATTGATCCACACCTCGCTGATGAAATGGAGTCAGAAATCACAAACAAGTTGAAAAGGATAAAACTTTTTTTTGCACCAAAGCTGAGTTGCTAGCCAGGAATCAAAGTCAGGTTAGAAAACAGTAAGATCGGAAACCAGAACTTCAAGAATGAAATGCGCACAACATGTGATAGTGCTTTTATTGAGATCACAGAAACAGAAAGAAGCTTTACGGCAGATTTGAAGGGTCGTGCTAATGACAGGAGGCGCGGTGACATCCAAAACAACGTACTGGCAGTGAGAGTCACGGTGTGACTAGCACCCAATCGCAAAACTGTGAAAAAGCAGCCAGTATTCTCACGTTAGCGGGGGCAAAATGATGGAGCAGGACAAAGCAGGTCTCTTGGGGTGCCAACTGGACAAAAAAAAAACCTGTTTAATTCAAACAAAAATTAGAAAAATAAACGAAAATTGTGAACTTCATTGTGCATATTTAACAATGAGATTGGCCTCTCTGCAGGACATTTTGTGGCATGGATCAGCACAGAAGCTGAGTCAATATAAAAATTCAAAAAGGGCTGGAGCTTCCTTCACTTCAGTGCCCTCATGGGGCGATGTCTCAAAACTGTATGGGAAGAAGGAGACCAGACTGTTAGTGACAGTGCCCCCTCTAATCCCGGGGTGGTATTACCTGAAAGGTGACCCCCTGGCATGCATGTGTGACACAGCATATATTTTTGTCCTAAAAAGTCAGGTGAAAAAAATTAATTCTCAAAGTGAAGAAATCACAACACTCAACTGGTAACTGGCAAAATGAATTGTGATGGGATGGATCTGTGAAACGCAATGTGAGCAGCCACTCAGGTAAGCGATCTGATAAGGGAGTGGAAAACCTAAAAATGACTGCTGGAAAGACAAATGATCTCTGCGATGGTCTGAAGGACCACAGCAGTTTTGCTGGCGCCCCAACGGAGATGTCACAATCACGATCTACCAAAGATGGCTTAACCAAGGGCCGACAGGTCACAGACGCCATGCGATGGCATCCGGCACGCTGTACCAGCTTCCTTCTAACACCACAGACAATACTCTCTGAGGCTGATAGCCTTCCCTGCCCATACAAGTATGCCGACATCAGGCTGATTCAGAGGGATTGCCTGAGGAGAAACCTGCGCCATTGTCCATGGGCTCCACAAAACGAGTCACTTCAGAATCAAAGCGGCCGGTGACACAAAGAGCAGCAGAGCCCCACCGATTGTGTGCCGTGCCTCGGGGCAGATCCCCCTAGCCTACAATTAGTCCGTACGCAGCTAAAAACCGTATTGTCTCACTGGATGTATAATTACGGGCTTCTGTGAAGTGTGACTCTGAGGCCCATTGTCTGCGGCTCGGATCTGCGCAGGCAGCAGTCGTCTGGCTTCGGCCCAGGAATGGACTTTTCCATTTGCAGCGCATGGCTGACTGATTTCCGCAAGCCTCTTCTAGGCAGGATGAAGCAGGCAGCGTTTCTGCATGATTTCTTTGGTTGATGAGAAGCAATTATCCTTTAAATGAAGTCATTCATCTCTGCCATTTTGTTTGCATATTTGCTGGCGTTCACCTGTTATTAAACTAATCTTAATGCCTTAAGTAACTTTCAAGACCAGTTTTTTTTCGAACACAACTTTGTAATCAGAGGCAAACGGGACGACGAGTCTGTGAAACGCAATCTGAGAGGCCGCTCAGCCAAGCGATCCGATAAGGGAATCGAAAACCTAAAAAAAATAATGACGGCAGCAAAACAAAAGACATTGAGACATTATAAACCAACTCGCGAAGAAGAGGAGCAAAGGGAGCAAGGCGCTTGATGGAGGTGACCAAAGGAAAGCAGGACGTGTCCTTATTGATCGAGCCAGCCATGAGCAAACTCACTTAATCTGGTTAAGAAATGGAGAGACTGATTGACTAATTGACATACTGATGGACATATTAACAATAATCCCTCCATCTCTCCATAACCAAACCATCTCCATTTAGCTCATAGTCAGAAGAGTTTATTTCTTTATTTAAACATTTACCCATCCATCTTTCTTTATCCATAATCTACTGTGATTTTTTGACGTATTAATTGATTCATTATTGTAATTAAGAATCCATCCATCTCTCCATCCAGCCGCAACCAAACCTTCTGAGTTAAGTTCAGAGACGCAGCAATTTACTTCTTTGTTCAGTCATTAAGCTCTCCATCCATCCATCCCTCCATCCAAGTATCATGATCACACTCAAGGCCGGGGTGCAGGAATTTTATTTTATTTATTCATCCTTTCAACCTCTCCATCCATCAATCCAAGCATCGATTACCAGAGTCCATGTCAGAACTGCAGGAAGCGATGTGTTTATTCATTTATTAATCCGTCTATCTAACCCCCTTAATCCAAGTCAGGTTGGCATCATTCATTTATTTATTTCTCTGAACCTGCTGAATCCAGTTCAGACCTGAACGGTTCAATGTGCTTATTTATTTATTTAAACGTTCATCCATGTATCATCATAACCCTTAATCCAAATTTAGTGTGGCATGGAATTATTTATCCATTTATCCTTATCAAACCCATGTAACCAATTTCAGATTGACAGGGCTTTATTTATTTATTTAAATATCCATCCATTGGCTATCAAAGACACAAATTGAAGTGGATTCTATCTATCTATCTATCTATCTATCTATCTATCTATCTATCTATCTATCTATCTATCTATCTATCTATCTATCTATCTATCTATCTATTATATAGTGCCTTTCATCTATCTATCTATCTATCTATCTATCTATCTATCTATCTATCTATCTATCTATCTATCTATCTATCTATCTATCTATCTATCTATCTATCTATCTATCTATTATATAGTGCCTTTCATCTATCTATCTATCTATCTATCTATCTATCTATCTATCTATCTATCTATCTATCTATCTATCTATCTATCTATCTATCTAGATTATTCAGATCTGCATAGTCTGGTTCAGACCACATGGCATCGATTAATTGATTGATTGATTAGTCAATTTTAATCAAATCTTTAACCTTCGTTAGAGTGGCCTGGATATATGTGTTTATTTTCTGTATTTATTATTCCATCTATCCGTCTATCCCAGGGGTGGGCAAAGTCAGTCCTGGAGGGCCGCAGTGGCTGCAGGTTTTTGTTTCAACCCAGTTGTTTAATTAGAAAACAATCCTTGCCAGTAATTTAATTTCATGGCCAGTTAGTTCTTTAACTCTGCCATGTCAGGTGATTCTCGTATCCTAGATTTTATTTTCCTTTCTATGGATATCATGAAGTCTAAAACAGAGGAGTAAATTCTCAGTCCTTTACTTTTTCTCTTCACTTTCTTTCCAAGTCTTTAATTAAAGTAAACAGTGCATGATAAATGCACACGAGCGTAAATGGGAACAAGCTAAACAGAGACCTGCTGGTTTCTTCTGTCATTTATATCTTATTGCTAATAAGGAGGAATTTGGAAAACGACAACACAGTTGTTTGAGACTAAAATAAGCAATAAGGGTTCAAAATCGTAATGAGCGAGACCACCAAAATGAAGCGGAAGTGTTTCTTATTAAGCAACAAGGTTGGAACAAAAACCTGCAGCCACTGTGGCCCTCCAGGAATGATTTTGCCCACCCCTGGTCTATCCACTCATCTATTATCAAATCCACTTGATCAAGCTGATCACATAAATTTATTTCTCCATTCTTCTATCCATCTATCTGTTATTAAACCCATCTGCTTCAGATTTGCAGAGACTTATTTATTTATTTATTCCTCCATTTAACCAATCCATCTATTCATCTATCCATGCCCATCCATTACCAAGTCTGCTTAATCCAATTCAGAATGCATTGATTGATTGATTGATTGATCCTTCTATGTGTCTAATCTATCTATTGTCACCTGTGCATGCCTGGGGAGCACCTTCAGTGTTCCAACAACCCCAAACCAGGAGGAGGCGCTGTCACTAACTGTCCTTTGTTCTCCACTTGCAGCTCCGGGAGGAACCCCAATGACGACTGACCCCGCCCATGGAGAAGGCTCCTCCCCTTCTCGTAGGGATGAGAGTGGCATCTCAGACGTGAACTGACATCGAGCTGCTAAGTTATTGAACTACACAAAGTTATCGAGACCACTGGATTGGCTGAATGTTGGGGTTTCAAGCCTGCAGGCTTTGATTTTGTTTTGTTTTGTTAAATTAAATGACGTCACTCAGATGGCTTCCCAGCCATCACTCTGGACTCCCTGTGTCCTTAATGCATCGACGCCATCCTTTTATTAATTTTTAAATCCACATAATCCAGTTTTGGGATTCATTAATTAATTACTTTATTGATTTATTCATTTACGTGCCCAACTATAGAACAATGTTTTTCTTGGTTGACAACACATGGAAATATTTATTTATTTATTTTTTATTTATTTATCCACACATTTCCAAATCCTTAACCCAAGTCAGAGGAGCACAGATTTTTTTCCTTATTTAATTACTAGGGGGCTTTGCCCCCAATCGCTTCGCTCGCCAATCTCAACCCCAGCCTGCGCTACGCAATAGCCATTTCACATCTCTACCGCTAGCGTTTGTGGATTTCACTTTCATAAAACAACAAATCTTTTCATTTTCACGGAAACGCCTCTTCAGATCTCTTGGCACAAAGTCTCGTCTCACGTGACTTGAAATTATCTCATATAAAAATCCAAGAAAACTTCTTTGTCCGTGTTTTTCCGATTAATTTCATGAAAAGTGCGATATTTTTGGACACTTTCTAATACGTCCGATCGTTTAACTCTTTCAATTATCTGTTGCACTGCTTCTCCATGATCATAAATATAAACCTGACGGAGTTGTGTTTTCTTTGTTAATTGTTTAATTGTTGCGGGACCACAGATTCTCATAGCGTGTGGTCCTGAATTGTGTAAATCTGCATTTTTAGCATTGAGTGATGCGAATGTGAACAGATAATTGTAGATTTGGATATTTTGCTTGTAGTGTTTGTGGATTTCACTTTCACCAAACAACAAATCTTTTATTTTTCATGGATACGCCTCTTCATTGGGAAGAAATGCTACTTTTCACAACACGAATTAGACAATCTACACGTCTGTGAGTTAAACTTTAAAGCTAAACAATATGTCATATCACCTAAGGCCATATATTCGATCTCTGTTCGCTGTTCCATTATTTCACCGAGTAATAATCTCTGTTTGTTTGCACCAACGTTTTTGAATTGTTTACGACGTTCTACTTTGTCATCTCCTCTTTGTCTTTTATTTCCGGCCCCGGGCGTTGGTTAAATCTCCTGGGACTTGAAATTATCTCTCTGAAAAACTCATGTCTCATCCCAGGCTAAAAAGTCTCGTCTCATCCCAGGATTTTTTGATATAATAGAGAGATACATCCATTTATTATTAAGTCCACTTGTTCTAGTTGAGTACTTTATTTATTTATTCATTTATCCATCTGTCTGCCCTTTATCCAAGCCCTCTATCGGATGCACACAGTCCAGTTCCAGTTTGCAGAGGTTGATTTAAATGGTCCATCCATTCATTCATCTTCTCCATTTATCAGTCCAGGCCCCCATTACCAAACCAGCTTAATCCAGTTTAGAGTCACAGGAACGAACTTCTTTATTATTTCACTCTCTGCCTTACCAGTCGAAGAAAGGAAATAGAAGGCATTTCCAAATATTTGATCTTTGCCCTTCTTGTACTCTCCGTGTTCATCCTGCGCCTTTCCTTTGGTGTCCTCGCGTATCTCCGTCTCTCTTGTCTTCTCCCGACCACATTCCTGTAAAGACTTCTTCTCCAGACACTCATTTCCCGATGTCCTGTCTGCTTTTTGACCACCAGCAATGGCAGATGGGCCTCCATGACCTGCGGTGCAAATATTCTTTGTATTCTAATGAATTCTTCCCATGTTTGAAGGCGACTCAGTCGCGCCTCGTTAGTATTTAGTGACCCATCGTCAGTCTTTACTTTATTCGTTCTCCTTAAAAATGCTTGATTTTAAGTCCTTGGCCTGTCTAACTAATCAGATTGCTTGGAGGAACTAGACACACCAACACACACAGAATCAGTAGCATTTATTCAGAGAGTGGATTTAGCTGTTCATCTTTCAGTCTCTCCATCCATCTATCCGTTATCACACCTATGCCATCCAATCTTTGGCTACAGGGATTGATTTATTTACTTACCTGTATTTAGTAACTCAATCTATATTTCCATTATAAAGTGAGCACAAGCATAATGGTTTGGGACACCATCTGGCAAACAACGTAAAACTGAAAATGAAATAATTAACTTGGACTTCACATGTCGTTTGTATGACTTCTTTCCCGATGCCAGTCTACGATAACACCAAGGTAAAATGGTGGTGGAGCGGGCAAAGCAGAAGACACAGGCTCGGGGGAGCAGAACCCGGATGTGAGGTCAGTCAGGTCTGCAGGAGCAAGGAGCGGACGTTCATTAGGCAACCGCACCAACTGTTAACTCGGAGTGGAATTACCTTTAGAAGTGAATGACCAACGCATGCCTCCATTACCAAACCTGCTTAATCCAGTTCAGAACTGCTGCAATCTGTGTTTTTATTAATTTATGTATTCATTTTTTTACCCATCCAATGCAAATCAAAATTCCACAAATATATTAAAGAATTCATTAAATAATTTTTAAAAAAGTATAAAGCAGAAAAGGTGATTGTCCACTGATCTTAGAGACAGGATTGGGTCAAGGAACACACCTGGGGAATGCTGCACCGTAAACGTTTTCAAGAACATGGTGGCCTCCATAATTCTGAAATAGAACAAGTGAGGAACAACCACAACTCTTTACTAAAGTGAGCCACTTAGCCAAACTGAGGAGTCAGGGAAGGAAAGCCTTGGTAAGAGAGGTGAGCAAGAACTTGATGATCAATCTGGCTGAGCACCACAAAACCTGCTAGAAGATGGTAGAAACTCACAAACGGGCAACCATCACTGCAGCACCCTAACAATCTGGGCTTTATGATGGGGTCTGATGATCTGGGGAAGGCTGAGAAGTGAGGCAAGGCCTCTATAATTCTGAAATGGAGGACTTTGGAGCAACTACAACTCTACCTATAGAGCTGGCTACCTGGCTACAATGTGAAATCATGGGAGAAGGGCCTTGGTGACCAAAAACCTGATGGTCGCTGTAGCTCAGCTCAAGAGAATCTGTGTGGAGATGGGAAAAGTTGCCAGAAGGACAACTATCAGTCAGGGCCATCTTAATGCATGGGCACGTGGGGCAGTTGCCAGGGTGGTCCCATGCTAATCTATGTATGTTGTGACTTGTCGAGTGGTTGTGTAGGTAGTGGGCTCCAATGCACCGCTTTGCCTGGGGGGCCTATAATGCTGTTAAAACAACCCTGCTATCGGTACTACAGTTATGACAGAA
Organism: Erpetoichthys calabaricus; assembly: GCF_900747795.2. Taxonomy (NCBI): domain Eukaryota; kingdom Metazoa; phylum Chordata; class Cladistia; order Polypteriformes; family Polypteridae; genus Erpetoichthys; species Erpetoichthys calabaricus. The sequence continues at coordinate 101,378,339 of NC_041409.2, read as the reverse complement.
GCCCCTCCTCGGAGAAGGCCACTTGGAGTTTGCAAAGTGGCACCTAAAGGACGATCATACTATTTAAGAAACAAGACTTTTCTGGACTGATGACACCAAGGTTGATGTCTTGTCTGAAGGAAACCAGACACTGCTCATCACCTGTGCAATGCCATTCCAACAGTCAAGCACAGTGGTGGCAAAATCAGGGACTTGGAGACAAGGTAACATTAGCAAAGTCCAGAGATAAACTTAATGAGAACCTGCTCAGAGCACTCTGGAGACCTCAGACTCGGTGGAAGGCTCACCGTCCAACAGCACAAAGCAAAGAGAACACGAGAACAGCTTACGGACAACTCTGGGAATGTGAAACCAATCGAACATCTCTGGACCTCAGACTCGGACGAAGGTTTACAAGGCAAAGACAACACAGGAGTGGCTTAGGGACAACTCTGGGAATGTCCTTGGAGTCTACACTTGAACCCAATCTGGAGACACCTGATCACCGATGGTCGCCATCCAACCTGACAGAGCCGTAGAAGATCTGCAGAGGAGAAAGGCAGAACATCCTCAAATCCGGCCCATCACATCGGACCCCAGGAAGACTCCAGGCTGTCAAATGGGCTTCAACTATAGGAAGTGCTGAGTAAAGGGTCTGGAAACTTGTGTCAGCGGCATATTTCCCTTTTTAATTCTTAATAACTCTGCACAAATGTCGAAAGTCCTGTTTTCACGTTGTCATTCCGGAGTGCTGAGTGTTGCTTGATGAGAGAAAAAAAAATGAATTGAAGCGATTTTAGTACAAGACTGCAACATCACGCGATGTTTTAAAAGGTGAGGGGTCTGAATGCTGTCTAACTCCACTGGAAACGTCATTCATCGGAAACGCGATCACGTGTGCACGTGAAACTTCATCATGCGCGTGCACAAAAAAAAAAAAAAGATCACGTGAGCATGAGGGAGCTTCAAGCGCGCACGGGAAATGACTTTTTTTGTTTTGCTCATATCCTGTCCGTAACCACGTGAGGTTAATTCAGAAAAGTTTAGAGAAAATAATCCCCAAGTCCTCCAGCAGAGCCGTGCCTGCTGCCGAAAGGGAAAATAAGCGCTCTTCTTCAATCAAAATGGATCAAACAAATTTTAAACAAATTTACAAAAACAACTGTATTCTGTCCTCTCACATTAGGAATACTTACATCATTTTCATTCCTTCCTTCACTTAAATGTTATACCTGCGGTTCAAATCCATTGTTTTAAGATATTGGAGTACTCGCGTTGTCTTTCTGTACATTTCTTTTTTTCTGCTTCTTTTTAGGATCCATTTTCTGCCGTGAATTGAATAGGAGTAAGTACGATAGTTCCAAAATAAAAACAATTTGATTTTCCATTTTATTAAACGTCAGTTCAACATTCATTATTAGAATAAATAAAAACATTCGATCCTATTTCCTTTTTTTATTTTTTTAGCTAAATCTATAAAACGATATAAACTAATATACCACACAAAATTAACTTACCTGAAATAACGGCAGAAACACACCGAGAGCGTGGAGATACGAGTAGATAGAGGATCGCTACGAGAGCGTGCGTCGCGGTCCCGACAATCAAGGCGCGCGCCGCTCAGTTGTGCGTTTGAATCTTAGTGGCTCGTGATCCAGCAGTTCGTCATTCTCATTATTTTACTTAGAACTGTACTTTTATTTCCAATAATTCGGCTGTGATTGTAAAAGTCAATTTAAACACAATCAAGGGCGGCTGTAGGCTCAGAGAAAGAATCGCCAGCCAATGTCAATATGGTATCTTATTAACTTGTAAGACGACTCGCCCACTTGCAGTAGCTTCGCTTCTATATGCGCGTGTCCGTAACTTGAAAACCAAGTGGCGGCCCATAATATTCTCATTATGACAGAACGTTATAATACTACATATAGCTTACTGCTCCGACTCGAGCGACATTAGTAAATACAGCGTACTAATTAACAAGAAACACAATATTTTTCGGCCACATTGCCGTCAGCTGTGTCGTTATGTTCTCTTTTTGTTTTATATTCAATATATATTGGCGTGGCGGCCTTGTGCAGGTGCCCCTGAAACACATAATGTGCAAGTTGTTTACAAAATCATAAAAAGTAAATGGAAATATCTATAAAGGTTTTACTAATTATCAGTGATATTAAAGTTTTTATTCAGTATTTGTTTTTCTTTTTAACCCGAAACAACCACATTGTCGATCGGTGGCTTAGGGACAACACTGGGAATGTCATTGGGTGCCCAAGTTGGAGTCTACACTTGAACCCAATCTGGAGAAACACCGATGGTCACCATCCAACCTGACAGAGCCTGAGGGGATCTGCCGAGGAGAAAGGCAGAAAATCCCCAAATCCGGCCAGTCGCATCCGACCCCAGGAAGACTCCAGGCTGTCAAATGGGCTTTAACTACAAAATCATAAAAAGTAATGGGATCTATCAAAGTTTGACAGTTTTTCATTAATTCAATATTTGTTTCTGTTTTTTAACCTGAAACAACCACGTCGTCGATCGGCGCCTGGTCCAGGTGCACAGTTCGCACACTACGGCTCTGGTCGCCAAAGGGACATAAATACAAAAAAAAAACCCATAATTTCTCTTTTTTGTATGCATGTCTTCAATGTCGCTGTAACCCTTTCGGTGAAAGAAGCTTCTAGAGCTCAGAATTCGCTTTCAAGTGAAATTTGGAAACAAAGTACCGATGTCGGGTCGCAAACACACAAACAATGCGTTCATGAGAAAGACCCAACTTAAACTAGCGGTTCTATAAATTCCATAGCAACTTTCCGATAAGCCGCACAATGAAACAGTTAAAAGCAGCGGAAGTAGAACGGATCTACCGGAAATATACGGAGCCCCTAAAGGCAAGAGCGGCATTTGGAGGCGGAAAGTGGGGCGATCGCCCCGGGCCCCGTGCCTAAGAGAGGACCCGCTTTTGAGGTCCATGTGTCCCGTTCGAGTGGATTTGTCAAGTTATATTCTCCAGTTATATTTGAATAAAATCCGCTTGTTATGTTGCAAAAATGTAGCTGAACACTGTCATGAGAAAATACGGTGTATGTTAACATTATTTTTATTAAATTCTTGCGCAGGTTTATACCGGTAACAGCGTTTGACGTAACCGGCCCCACGTGGAGCTGGTCAGCCCTAAGACCCCACATACCCCTAAGGCCGCCTCTGCCTAAAGGGATGCGTGTGTCCCGGAAACACATGCGCGCCTAAAAAATTCATCACGTGCACACAAAAAAGATCTGGTGAGCAGGAGAAAGCCTCAAGTGTGCACACGAAATGACATTTTCTTTTTGTTCATATCCCTTCCCGTATCCATGTAAGGTTCATTCAGAAAGGTTTAGAGAAAATAACCCCAAGTCCCCCAGGAGCAACTTCACAAAAAAAGGGCAGAGTCTTATTGACGTGTATCCTTGAAGTTGAGGCGTGCCAAGGAAGACAACCTGAAGGGGGCGCTCCCAGCATGCTGGAGCAGGCCTCCTGGCTGTGCCCACCAAAGACTCCCCCTGTGGATGCTAGCCATGTGGCTGAAGTCTGAGGAGGTGCACATCACGTAGCCATTTGTTTTCTGATTCTGTTGTGGCTGCCAGACCTGCTATTGTCTGAGGTTCTTCCGGTTTCCAAATTCTGAAACTGTTCTCACTGACACCTTGGCACACTTCACATTTTTTCTAAATCATAATTTCTTAAACCTATTTTTTTTTTTTTTTTTTTTAATTTTTGCACTGTTGTTTGGTCCCACCGGCAGGTTCAAAACAATGGGTCTGTGTTTAAAGGGTTAAGAAACACAGCCTCCACTTGTCTGGGGTATTGCAGTCTGTCTGTCTTCCTTTGTTAATTGCATTTTGTCTCGCCGTCATCATGGCATTTTATTGTCCAAATAACACTTCAGAGTGTGAAGCGACATACTTTGCTCCATTGTATGCAGACAGAGGGTTTGTAAGTAATCGGCAAAGTTGGTACACCTGCAGGAATTGTTTGGCATCAACTTTCAAGACCCTTTGCTGTGGCACTCCAGATTGCACTCAGGTCCATCCTATTTGCTTTAATTTACTTTGAGATGTTTTTAGAACTTGATTGAAGTCCACCTGATGGGACTTTGTTCAGAAAAGCACATGTGTACCTGTGTATTGAAGGTCCCACAATTCACACCACCTATCAAGACAAAAACCCAAGCCATGATGTCCAAGGAACTCACTGTTGACCACCATGATCACCTTTTGGTGTGGCACAGAGCAGGGCAAGGGGACCAACCCCTTTCTAAAGTTTTGAGTGTTCTCAGGAGCACAAGAATTGTGAAACAGGAGATGTGGAAGCACCAGGACTCTTCCTAGGAAGTCACCAAACTGTGTAACCAGGCAAGAAAGGGCTTTGATCATGTAGGTGACCAAGAACCCAATGGTCACTTTACTGTAACAGAGCTTCAGATGTCCTCTGCTGAAATTGAGAGCCTGTCAGAAGGACACCCATTTCAGCAGCACTCCATCAATCGGGCGTTAATAATCGAGTAGCCAGATGGAGGCCACTCTTATGTAAAGAGCATTAAAAAGAGTCTGAAATTGTGAGGAAAAAGACTTTCAGGTCCAAAGACAAAAGTGGAAGTCTTTGGGCAGAACTCTGAGCACTCTGTCTGATAAAGACCAGGCACTGCTCATCACCTGCCTAATGCCATCCCTACCAAGAAGGTTGGTAGTGGCAACATCAAGCTAAGGTGATGGTAAGGCTGGTCAGAATGGAGGGAGTCATGGATGAAGCCAAATACAAAGAGGCCTGTGAAGAAAAACCTGCTCCAAAGTACACACGACCTCAGAAGGGAGTGACGGTTTGGTGACTTGAATTATATAGCCATGAGAATGCCAGAGAGCTATTGGGACAAGTCTCTGAGCGTCCTTGAGTGGTCGAGCCAAAGCCCAGGACCCTTATAGGACCCTGTAAAACATATCGTGAGAGACCTGGTGATGGTAATTGACAAATGCTTCCCATCCAATCTAATGGAACCTGAGAGGATCTGGCATGGAAGAAATAGGATAAACTGTCCACATCCAGGTGTGCAAAGCTTGTAGAAGCTTCAGCCAAGAAGACCTGAAGCTGGAATTTCTGCCAAAGGAACTTTGGGTCTAAATTCTCCAGAGAAAAGATACCAAATACAGAGAAAACCGACTCTGACATGTTGAGCTTAACATGCTTTTTCAGATGGCAGGAGTGGACTGGCATTCCAGCCAGGATGAACCCCCTTGCCCTTACCTGGCAAGTAGGTTAGTATAGTGGATGGATGGGGAGACAGCCTTCCAGGACTGTATGGCCCATTGATATGCTAGGTGGCAGCATGCCAGATCTGGTGCACACACACGCACATGCAGTGCATGCTGGGAACTGTACTCCCATGGGGCAGCTCAGCTGGGTTCCATGGAGGTCACAAATGGTATCTGCAGGGAATGGCTGTCCATACTTGGTGAGGCTTCCACCTGACCTGGAAGGGCTTCAGTGTCCTGACGTCGGAATCTCTCCTGGGTCCTCATCTCATTTACCTGGGAGGTGTGGAAAGAAGGTATTGTGCTGTCCTGGACCAAGCAAAAGGTGCCTGTCAAGCAAACTTTGTGAATAAAAATAAAGTCTGGACTGAGGCACTTCAGTTGTGTCTAGGGCTGGGGGCTCAGATATCCCCCCTAGTGTCCACAATATGAATACATACATTGATCAGCCGTAACATTAAAACCACTACAACATGAAATGGATAACATTGATTATCGCCTTACAATGGCACCTGTCGAAGGGTGGGATGTATTAGGCGGCAAGTGAACAATCAGTTCTTGAAGCAGGAATAATCGGGCAAGCATAAGGATCTAAGACACTTGGACAAGGGGCCACATTGTGATGGCTACACAACTGAGGTCAGACCATTTCCAAAATGGCAGGTCTTGTGGTGTAGTTAGTGCCTACTGAAAGAGGTCTCAGAAAGGACAACCAGTGAACTGGCAAGAGTATCTTGGTCACCCAAGGCTCATTGATGCATGTGGGGAGCGAAGGCTAACCTGTCTGGTCCTACAGAAGGGGAGCACAAAAGGCTGAAAAATGTCATGCTGGCCATCAGAGGTAAAGGGTGTTAGAACACACAGTGATGAGCAGCCACAGACCGGTCAGAGGGCCCATGCTGACCCCCGTCCACCATCAAGAGGGCCCACGATGGTCATGTGAGTGTCAGAACTGGACAATGGGGCAATGGAAGAAGGTGGCCTGGCCTGATGAATCATGTGTTCTGTGAAATCAGGTGGACGGCTGGATCTGTGTGTTTATCTGGAGAAGAGAGGGCAGCAGGATACACTATGGGTAGAAGGAAACCGGCATGATGTTCTGCTGAGAAACCTTAGGTGCTGGCATTCATGTGGAGGTTAGTTTGACATGTACCACCTGCCTAAACACCCCTTTCATGGCAACAGTATTCTCTGGTGGCAGTGGCCTCTCTCTTCAGGATAAAGCATCCCGCCACACTGCAAGTGTTGTTCAGGAATAATTTGAGGAACAGGACAAAGAGTTCAAGGGGTTGACTTGACCCCCAAATTCCCCGGACGAGACAAGAGCAACAGGACTATCTCAGTAGATATTTTGGATAATATTACTACTACTACTACCACTACTACTACTACTACTACTACTACTAATAATAATAATAATAATACGTAATAGTCTCACCTCCTTATTCAGAGTCACAGAAGGCTACACTTAGTCCTGGCACCACAGCACACAAGGCAGGCAGAAACCCTGGACATGGGCCTACTTACATATTACAGTTTTGTATATAACACATTTGTATTATCTATCTATCTATCTATCTATCTATCTATCTATCTATCTATCTATCTATCTATCTATCTATCTATCTATCTATCTATCTATCTATCTATCTATCTATCTATCTATCTATCTATCTATCTATCTATCTATTATATAGTGCCTTTCCTATCTATCTATCTATATGGATATATGTGTTTATTTTCTGTATTTATTATTCCATCTATCCGTCTATCCCGGGGTGGGGAAAGTCAGTCCTGGAGGGCCGCAGTGGCTGCAGGTTTTTGTTTCAACCCAGTTGTTTAATTAGAAAACAATCCTTGCCAGTAATTTAATTTCATGGCCAGTTAGTTCTTTAACTCTGCCATGTCAGGTCATTCTCGTATCCTAGATTTTATTTTCCTTTCTATGGATATCATGAAGTCTAAAACAGAGGAGTAAATTCTCAGTCCTTTACTTTTTCTCTTCACTTTCTTTCCAAGTCTTTAATTAAAGTAAACAGTGCATGATAAATGCACACGAGCGTAAATGGGAACAAGCTAAACAGAGACCTGCTGGTTTCTTCTGTCATTTATATCTTATTGCTAATAAGGAGAGAATTTGAAAAACGACAACACAGTTTTTTAAGACTAAAATAAGCAATAAGGGTTCAAAATCGTAATGAGCGAGACCACCAAAATGAAGCAGAAGTGTTTCTTATTAAGCAACAAGGTTGGAACAAAAACCTGCAGCCACTGTGGCCCTCCAGGAATGATTTTGCCCACCCCTGGTCTATCCACTCATCTATTATCAAATCCACTTGATCAAGCTGATCACATGAATTTATTTCTCCATTCTTCTATCCATCTATCTGTTACTAAACCCATCTGCTTCAGATTTGCAGAGACTTATTTATTTATTTACTCCTCCATTTAACCAGTCCATCTATTCATCTATCCATGCCCATCCATTACCAAGTCTGATTAATCTATCTATTGTCACCTGTGCATGCCTGGGGAGCACCTTCAGTGTTCCAACAACCCCAAACCAGGAGGAGGCAGCAACCCTGGACATGGCCTACTTACATATTACAGTTTTGTATATAGCACCTTTGTATTATCTATCTATCTATCTATCTATCTATCTATCTATCTATCTATCTATCTATCTATCTATCTATCTATCTATCTATCTATCTATCTGTTTTTCATCTTACATTTATTTTTTTAATCTATCTATTTCAAAATAAATTCCCTGGTGTTAAAATAATACTTGAAGTGTATTTCAGTCCACTCTTTCCAAATAAGAGTTCATTTCAGTTTATTAATTTTATTTAATGTGCACATTTTCTATTTCATTCTCTATGTTCGATATATGGTGCCTTCCTCGATCTCCCGTGTGTTTGTTTTTTCAACTCTTCACTCAGTCATTGCTTATTGTGATTTTTTTATTTTTATTTCTCCTAATCTGTTCTGTTCTGTTTTTATTTTATTTTATTTTTTTATTCCGAATGTCGCCCGTCCGGCCCCGGCCCCCAACTGCAGGGCCTCCTCCTCGTCGCGGTCTCCACCACCGCCAGTCTGCCACGTTCCCTGGAGTTTCGGCGAAGGTGCGTCGTCACGGGCTGTCTGTCCACGAGCAGATGCCGCCGTAGTTTCTCGACGCGTAATTCCGCCGTATGTCTTACTACGCTGCTTTGTCATTAAGGCCCTTTATTAATCCAGACCTCTAATTTACTTCTTTCACACTTTTACTTTGAAGCAGAGTCCTTTATGATTATGGTTACCAAGGTGATGTTAGTCACAGTATCTATGTATGGCACCAGAGTCACCAAAGTGAATAAAACGGATCAGGGTACACAACCCACTAGTAAATTGCATGCCATTAATGTTAATATTTCTTCATTAAAACGTCTTCATTTTTATGGCAGCTTGATTCGTGCCTAATTTCCTAAATCAAGGGCTGCTCATAGTATTCATTATATCTTCAGATTTTACTTTTACTGTAATGAACATCAAAATTGAATTTTCATCAGTTCCTTTAGTTACCGACAACTGCGCTATGTTGGCTATGGGGACAAATTCCGTGTCTTTGTGCAGGACACCTTTGACGGTGTAAGAAATAAATCACCGACCAACGCAGGGCTAAATATTTGTTGTAACTTTTGAACAAAGCAGACTTCAGACCTTCGGGCTACTTTTCAACGTGTCTGACAGACGCCTGAACTGGGGAGCTGCAACGAAAAATAAAATAAAATTTTAACAAAACCGACGGGAAACGTGTCGAACAATCGAGAGACCCGCGGATCGACACCTCGCGCTATTCACCAACTGACAAGCGGGGGATTGTGAAAAGGGAGCGGGCAGCACCTCAGCCAGCACTGGCACAAAAGCACCGCGGGGAAAGCAAAATGAAATCCGGGGAAAGGCTTTGAGCGGGTGACCCCTGGGCTCGCAGGCCGTCCGGCGGTCCGCCTGCACAGCAGCGAGGGGCTTCGAGAAACGCCGCGGCCGCGCGCAGGTCCGCACACACCAGGCCGCGCTTTCTACTTCGTGTGGAATTTCTGCATCATCATCATCATTATTATTATTATTATTATTATTATTATTATTATTATTATTATTATTATTCCATCTCAAATGGTGTGTTGTTTTTCGAAAAGTCTGAAAGACTAAATTACTTGGGCTAAGTGCTAGTCTACTCCAAAGGTTTATAAACTTAGAATATTTATCTATTTTTTGCCTTTTCTATGCTCAAAGCGCTTAATACAATAATGTTTTAATAGTTAATAATAATAATCTGCACCTGGATGCCCTTCAACCCAGATGCAAAAGATTGCCCTCCTCGTAACTGCCCACATACTTCGTAAAAGTTCTTACAGTTGGGCAATTAGACCCAAGGAGACTGGTGGGCTCTCATTAATAAGCAACCACAAAATGAGGAAAAAAGTTAAAAAAAAAAGATAATAATAATAATAATCAGCGCTGGCACTTTAAATAATGCACCCTGAGGCAAGACACATTTTTTAACCTTATCTTTGCATGAAGATAATCGTCATACAGTAACATATTGTGATGCCAGTTTCTTTATAAAATAGTGCCACAATACAGAACATCGTATGAAAAAATAAATAGATAAAAATTGGGGGAATTTTTGAAAAAAGCGCTTCAAAACAAGCACAAAATTGACACTTAAGCTGTAAAATCCATACATTTGTTACCAATTTTATTTAAAAAACAAATTGCAGAGTTATGTGTTCTGTTTGCGAAATTATTATTTTGTTCTGTTTCGCTCATCCTTTTTTTAAATCACGTGGCAGTTCCAAACCTGCTGCACCCAATTGGTTAAAGGACGCCTGGCTGCACTGAAAGAATGGCATGTCAGATTAAAATAAAAAAAAAATATGTACATCGGTTGCACATAATAAAATTTTTATCAAAAATAATTTAATTATTCTTAATGCAGTAAATTATTATATTTCTGAAACAACATGATATTTTTTATATAAAATGAATGAAACTTTTTCATTCTCTGTTAAATTAATGATGTTATGTTAAATAAACATGGCTCATGTCAATAAAGCAAATCCACGCAGGGAGGACCCGGGAAGCAAACTCGAGTCTCCTTACTGGGAGGCAGCAGCGCTAATCACTGCGCCGCCGTGCTGGCCTTGATGAAGTATTAAAAGAGAATACAAGAAAAAACGGAGTAACGTTAGTCTGTGTGATTAATTATTTTAAATGGATATCTGAATATTTCTCGTTGTGTGTGTGTGTGTTTTAATTTTTTTAACTTTTATTTCACTAACATTTTGCTCTTAACTGCAGCGACAATAACTCAAACGAACAACCTGCTGCTTCTTTGAAAGTCACGTGACTTTATCGCCATGTTCTCCAAACTCTTCTGATGTGAACTCCGCTTGGTGCTCTTATTAATTTCCGGTGAGGACTACATATAACTATTTTTGACTTCTACCTAAATGGCTGAAATTAGTATATTGACATCCCACAAGATTCAATAAATTAAACATGATCGAGTTATGTTCAAAAGTGGAACATAAACAATACATGTAATATAAAGTAAATACATTCTTGTAAATGTAACAACCTGCCATTTCCCTTTTTTCAGTGTGTACACAAACGTAAGAGACATTAATCAGACCTTCTACCGGTGACTGGCGCCTTAAAAACATTCCAGAAATTAACAAAATTATAAAAATCGACGAATCCATACATACACAATATATAGGACTTGTGAAAATCACAAAAGTCATGAGCTGAGTAGCGCATGCGCCGTCTTTATTCTCGGCGGCTCCGCGGAGCGCTACATTTGACGAAATTTGTAACTTTTAAAATGAAAATATTAATCACAGTTTCAAAGGAAGAATATAAATAAGACACTGGATATTTATGTAGTTCTTAAGTTTCATACTACACTCTCTTTTTTAACTATTTCGTAATTATATATATATATATATATATATATATATATATATATATATATATATATATATATATATATATATATATACATATATATTGCATGAAAATGCCGTCCTTGCTTTCCCGCCTGTATTATTGTAATAATAATAATAATAATAATCCATCCATTTTCCAACCCGCTGAATCAGAACACAGGGTCACGGGGGTCTGCTGGAGCCAATCCCAGCCAACACAGGGCACAAGGCAGGAACCAATCCCGGGCAGGGTGCCAACCCACCGCAGATAATAATAATAATAATAATAATAATAATAATAATAATAATAATAATAATAATAATAATAATGTGTAACACTCACAAACGCTTTATCCAATTCAGAGACCCAAAACGCAGGACTTAAAACTTTTGTAGCGACAAAGTCCATTCTAGCGGCAATAACCGTGAATGGAGCCCCAGACCATATTAATAAATGTGTAACTTAACATTTTCCAACCTGCCTAATGTAGTTGAGGGTTGTAAGGAGCCTGGGCCTATCTCAGTATCATCGACTACAAACAACTCTGAACAGAGTGCCAGTCCATCGCATAATAAATAAATAAATAAATAAATAAATAAATAAATAAATAAAATTTTTTTTTTCATTCTGGTTCTTCAATGGCATTTCTGGGATTTGTAGTCCCTCATTGCTTGACAAAGATTCGTTTCATCCTGAGAAGGGGTGTTTGGGGCTTTGTAAAGGCTCCTAATATGAGAACAAAACCGAAATGAATGTGTAAAGTTTGGTAGGCGACCTAGCAGAGAGCTCAAGAACACCTGAACTGAGCCTGTCTAGTTGTATGCAGCAAGAGTTCTTTTAAAATCAGGAGCTCGTTTGTATTCCACAAATCTGTTGTCATCTCTGTCTGTGGCTATTTATGGACTTGTTACAGATGTAAATAAATCAAGTCTCTTTGGTGTGGATGGTTCTATTGGAAACCAAAAAGGTTCCCCTGTGGTATCGGTGTGAAGAAGAACTCGTGCACTTGTATGTTCAAGAGCGACCTCTTCCTCCTCCTTCTACACCTCCTCCTTCTACTACTACTACTCCTAAGAATAATAATAATAATAATAATAATAATAATAATAATAATAATAATAATAATAATAATAATAATAATAATAACTTTATTAACCACGTGTAAGCACGAGATAAGATTAATAATCGATTGCAGACTTGACTCCAAGCCCGGCACCGAGCAAAGGGGGTAGCGCACAACTTCATCACCACTTCAGTGACTCTTCACCTTCTGTCGTTGACCCGTTGCACGTCGCCTTCACCGAGTTTGCTCTTCATACCCGGTCTTCTACCACATGCTTAGACTCGGTAAATAAACGTTTTGTTTTAGATGTTGAGATGAACAGGTGTCCGTTTCAGGATTTGCTTCTGCTGCAAGAATATGCTGACGGTTTCTGCGATATTCTCATCAAAGGGCCCATGCAGTCACACATGGTCCACATTCATCTGTTATTTTATGTAACTTGATCAAGCAGGTAATAATTTAGGTCAAATAGCTTGAGGCTCCCCATATTCTTCCATGGTTGCTATCAGCACCTTTTGATGATTTTATCTTTATGTTTAATTACGTGACGTTAATGGAAACTAAAGAGTCCACAAAGTGCTAAAGTTGGAATGTGGTGCCAACAAAATCTGTGGATTCCTATACAGGCAGAGTGTCAAAGCTCATGGAGTCGCAGCGGTTACTTGTTTTGTGTCGGCATCGATTTACTCTACGACTACTACTAGGACTACTGCTGCTATAATAATATAAACTACTAATACTATAATAGTACTACTACTATAATAATGTCTTCTTCTTAATATTATTATTATTATGCAATGGGCAGGTGCCCTTGTCCAGGATTTGATTCTGCCTTGTACTCTATACTTGCCTGGATAGGCTTCAGCCCCCTGCGACCCTGCAGTAATAATAATAATAATAATAATAATAATAATAATAAACATCATCATCATCATCATCATCATAACAGCAGTAGCACGGTGTAACATACGCATCGATAATTGCTGAAGTATCGATTACCTGTTGAACTATATTTTTCAGTTTTTCTAAATTAATTTTTTAAAGATAAAGAGAGAAAAAACGTTCTTCAAAACCAGATGAGAAAAGTGCATCAACGATTAGCTATATTTCAACAATTATTTAATGGACTGATATATTTGGTTTCGGTTTCTTCCTGCCTTGAGCCCTGCGTTTGCCTGGACAGGCTCCGCAGCCAGGTCGTGATAAAGAGGGCATAAAAGATGGATGAATAATAATAAAAATAATAATAATAATAATAATAATAATAATAATGCATGTTATTTATATAGCGCCTTTTCTATTCTCAAAGCGCTATGCTGATATTGCTGAGCTCCGTGTATGTTAATCAGTTGC